>NC_059075.1:47851820-48151820 GCF_020497125.1 Mauremys mutica
TTTTTTTAAACAAACCTAGCATATAGTAATGCATTAACCATATACCAACCTCAACTTGATTTGCATTGAAAAACAGGTAGAGCATAATAGTTGAGGTTTGTGCTTCCTAACAGCAAAAGAAATACATGGCAGTTGCAAAGCATCCTTAACCTCCAGTGATTTATTGGCCCTCAGCCAAGTTATCAGGGGAATCTAATTCTTCTTTATTATTCAAATAAACCACATTTGGCACCATGGTTCCCTTTCAGAATAGCTTCACAAATAGACTGAGTACTGTCATTTATTTGACCTTGTACTTGTGTGCTGTAGCTATAATTTTATTTGCCATTCCATAGAACAAATGCACAGGGATCCGAACTACAAAGATCCGTGACAGAATGAGTAAAGCTGTTCATATCTAATATACCTGTTGTCTGCACGTAGTTTGTTTTTAAAAGGACAAAACAATAATTTATTCTCCACCCCCCCACACATCTATTAGTTCTTATTATGTGTGCAGCTGCATTGCTCCCTTTTAGAGAGCTTTCTTTAAACGGGCCAATTTGCAACCCTGTCTGGGTCCTGGGAAGCTTGAAGCTAAGGTAGGAAATAGCTTATTATTGTAAGGTGTAGAAAGAAAAGAGAAGGGAGGTAATCCATATTATACAGGCAGAGTACTACTGTCAATAGGAGATGACTGAGAGCTTGTTTCAGGAAAATGAGAAGACGTTTAGCCAGCTCGTTGGCCGATCATGTTTTTTAATGATAAAACTCTGTTAATTTCCCATTTTTGTTCTAGATGTAATTTTTCTTTTAAGCAGAAATTGTTCAATTCAAAGATAAAACATGCTGTGGGCCAATTTGTAAATCTAGCCACCTAAATTATGTACCCAAATCCCAGATTTAGACATTCACATTGCCATTTAGAGGCCTTAAATAGCAATTTGAGTGCCTGAGTGTCCATTTGAGTGCCCAGATGTGGGAATCTGGTGACCAATTTAGGCATCTCTATTTGAAATCTGTTCCCACACTATTAATATAATTCAAGAAATTCAGGAGTTGTTCATTTTCAAAGGATGGTAGTTTCTTGGTATTTCAAACTGCCTGCTGGATTTGCAATGTGGCTGGATGGACAAACACAGCTGGCCTGCACTGGGGATTTTTGCACCCCTGATGCAGATGTGTTGCACCAGTGTGAAAAGTGGCATGTACCCATTGCAAGTCACTTTTTAGGTGCTCTTTTTTTCTGCTTCTGAGCGCACACATTTACTCCAGGAGTAAAATCCTGCCCTGCTGGATTCAATGGGAGTTTGCTATTGACTTCAGTGGGGCCAGAATTTTTCCTTACATGTTTTACTGCTGTAAATAATTCCATGCAAAAATCCCCCTGTAGAAACCCCCTTGTACACATGCACTGTAAGCTTCTAAATGATCATGAGTCTACATGTGAATACTACAGTTTCTGGGCCACTTTATACTGGACCAAATCATAATGGAACCATGCAGTTTTACACAAGCTGAGGATATGGCCTATACAATGTAGCCCATTTCTTCTAACTTTTAAACCCTTATTTTAGTTTCCTTCATCTCTTCTCCTTAGTATCTGCCACAAATGTGCATCTGATATTCTCTGAAACTGCTCTCAATGCCATTCCAGAGTGAACTGTTTTGGAAGAAGCACTCTAAAATCAAATTCTGCAAACCAACTAACATAAAATTCCCAGTCATCACTAGCCTGCAGATAAAGGGCTAGACTCACAAAGAAACATAGGTGTCTAGAAAATCATTGGGATTCACAAAGCCTTGAGTTCAGCACCTAGGTTTTCAATACAATGAATGGGAAGAGAGAGGCACCTGAGAATGGGAGTCACAAAAGCCAGCATGCAAGGAGGCTCCTCGCATAAGGTAGCCAATGGGAGGTACAAAGCCAAGGGATGTGTGGTAAGCCCTGCACATCTCTGACAGATGGGCACTTTAGTCTGGGCTACAGGGAGACACCTTCCTCTGCTTGGGATTCTTAGCTATAAACCATCTCCAGTGTTAGGTGCTTTTAGCAAGAAGGCAGAGAGTGGGGCGAGGACATGCTCCTTCATAACTTTTAGCCCAGTAGTTAGGATACTCACCTGGTATGTCAGTATGGATGTGAGAAACTCCTGGTTCAAGTTTCTACTTCACCTGAGGGGGAAAAGGGATTTGAACTGGGATCTGCCATCAATCAGGGGAGTTCCTTAGTCACTGGGCTAAATGTAACGTCTCCTTCCTCTCCCGCAACTCCTCCCAGCTGTTTTCTGTAAACTGATATACAGGAGCCCAATCCACTAGATAAGGTCCGAGCATGCTTACTGGACTGAGCCCTGCAGGCAGAGGAACACCTACCTTCTCCCAGTTTGTGCATTGCTCTGGGGCTTAGGCATCCGAGTGCCTGGCATGGGGCTGCAGTGAGTGTGCTCAGAAGCAGAAAGAGGGGTGCCTTTTCCTTCAAAAATTTTAGGTACCAAGTAATTGTACCAAAAATACAATTTGAAGGCAGCTGAGAAGGGGGCGTTGGTAATCCCAAGAGGGTCTGATTCTGGGATTAGGCACATAAATTCTTTTGTGAATCCAGGCCAAAGTGTTTAAAACCCAAATATATATATTTTCGTGTCTATTTGCAATGTACATTCATTACAATGTTGAAAGAGTCGTTATTACAATTTTTATTTATTATTACAGTAGGCCCAGACTTTGCAACAAGTAACCTCATTTTTAGCCCCAGACTAGCTCTAGAGATATTAGTACACCTCTACCCCGTTATAACACGACCTGATATAACATGGGTTCGCTGCTGCGGGGAGCCCTGGGCCCTTTAAATCACCGCTGGAGCCCTGCCACTGCTACCTTGGGGCTGCGGCAGCGGGGCTCGCCAGCGATTTAAAGGGCCCAGGGCTGCTGCGGGGAGCCCCGGGCCCTTTAAATCACCGCTGGAGCCCTGCCACCGCTACCCCAGGGCTGCAGCAGCGGGGCTCTGCCAGCGATTTAAAGGGTCTGGGGCTCCCCGTGGCTGGAGCCCTGGGCTCTTTAAATCACCACTGCAGCCCTGCCACCGCTACCCCGATATAACGGCATTTCACCTATAATGCTGTAGGGATTTTTGGCTCCCCACGACCGTGTTATATTGGGGTAGAGGTGTATTATCAGATTTCTTTACTATTAATCTTACTTTGCACATCAGCATCCATTTTATTGAACCACTGACTCTCAAGTTACACAAAGGAGAAAAATTGGGCCTGTGGAGAAAACTCTACATTCATTCTTTGAAGTTGGGTCAAAAGACAGTTTTCTTTTAATTGGATGTGACATTTTTCCTGTTTATTTTTTAAAAAATGAACTACCTAATTTTCATTCATATTAAATAAAAAAGACAAAGAAACAAAAACAAAGTACTGTAAGCAAAGCAGCACTACACAGTAAAATAAAACTACATATAAGCCAGCACTTCAGGAAGAGAAATCAACTGAAGCAGCTTAGAATTTACATTATGAAATGTTTTAGAAGTTTCACAAAGTGTCTATAGGGTGCATTCTACACAAATCTATCTTCAGCCAGCTTCATAGAGGAACCAATTAATATTTATCTTATAGCATTTCATATAAAGGTAGTTAAGCTCTGGAATAGGCTTCCAAGGGAGGTGCTGGAATCCAAGTCATTGGAGATTTTTAAGAAAAGGTTGGACAAACACCTGTCAGGGAAGGTCTACATTTACTTTGTCCTGCCTCAGCATGAGGACTGGACTTGATGACTTTTCGAGATCCTTTCCAGCCCTGCATTTCTATGATTCTATAATGCAAAGAATTGGAGGCAAGATATCTTATGTGTTCATATCCCATTAATGCTTGTTCTTGCCGGCTTCATCACATATCACAATTCAATGAAACAACAACATACTGCAATGGCTTCCTCACTTTGGACTATTTTGAAATTACTGTAGTGACATATTAGCATTTCCTTTGTACTTCGAGAATTTGTTTGCATGGCTATTTTTGCCAATCAGCTCTTTGTAATAAATAAAGCATTTGAATGGCTATTTAGTATGCATGATTGCAGTTTTCCTTTAGCTGCTGCTAGTGATGCATCTGTAAAATTTTACAGCATTTACAGGAAGGCAACTGAAAAAATGTGGTAAGGATGTATACAGTGTACACAATGTTTACTCATTTATGGCCTGATAAAGTACAAATGTCCTAAGCAAAGACTGATGGGGACACCAACTAGACATATTTTAGTGGGTAAATCAAAGGCCCTCAACAGATTTCACTTATTATGGTGATGAAGTCCACAATCTTGCGCCTGATTTTTCAACACAATTTTTCACTGATACCTCGATTAGTAAATGCAAAGAGATGTTATGATATGGCAAATACTGTAACATGTTTAGGCAATCCCTCCATTGGTGTTCCTGTCTCAAGCACATCAAACATAAGCTACTCATCTTCACTTACAAGCCCTTTCATGGCTATCCCTATTCTGCTCATCACCTTTCATGTCGATGTCAGCTCCCGCTTCCGATCTGATCAGGATGCCAGACTCCATCATCTGCTTGTTACATTTTCTAACAAGCACCTTTGTGCTTTCTGCCATGCTGCCCCTCATGCTTGAGAGGAGCTCCCCATAAACCTCTGCAAATCTAACTTGTCCTCATTCAAAACCCTCCTCAAAACTATACTGTTCCATTAAGCCTACAAAAAATGTGACAATGGTTAGGCTGCTGATGTGCTGAGACCACATCCCATCAGGCTGACCAATATTGTCTTATTGTTTCTTAGTACTCCCCCACTGGCCTGCAGCCCCCTGTTGTCTCTCATCTTAGACCGTAAGCCCTTTGGGACAGGGAATGTCTTTTTATTCCATGTTTGTATAGAACCTAGTATAGTGTCCTGGTCCATTACTAAAGTCCTGTGTGCTACAGTCACACAAATAATTAATAAAAATAGTAATTGCTTTATTCATCTGAACACTTGCTTCAAAGGATGAAGTGTAATGTCTCAACAACTTGACACAAGTTTAGAATAAGGAGAGTCTTACCAGCTATTGCAGTTAAAAATCAGTGGAAGAAAATGCTTTTACAAGAGACTAACATAGGGTTAAAGCCACATTTTTCTTTAACAGATGATATTTCAGATGGCCACACTATTCCAGATGCATCAATTTCCTTGAAAATCCAATCCATATATGTGCATATGCTGTGCTGGCAGGAGGACTGACTGAAATGGCCAAAACCCAAGAGCTAATATTCTTTTGGCCAGAATAATGCAATTATTATTTTCCTAGCTATCAGTCTAAGCATACAGAGCCATCTGTTATGCAAAGCAAACATACACATCTCAATTACAGAAAATGCAGTTGCCTTGACAGAATTTGGATTACACCACTAACCAGGGCTGTAAAATTTGTTTTAAGCTAGTGTATAATGGATGCCTTTCAGGAGTTCCCTAATTAGCATTTACCTGCTTAAACTAATTATTCATCCTTTTTTCTTTATTGGCTTATTAAACTTTGTTGGATACTATGCATAAAACAGATTAATATGAGCTTAAGACAATAACAACATTAAAGTTCTGATTCTTTACTGTTTTAGCAACATGGTGGTGCACCAATTTCAAAACCTCAGATCCTTGATACTAGCTCCCAAACAGATTAAGGCAGGGATTAAAGCCCATTACAAAACCAGGGTCTTCAATGAGAGACAAGAATATGAATACTAAATTAAAAATAGCTCAGTTTCTATTGCTATCATTTGGTTTGCTAAAGCCTCCACAAAACACAATTGCTGTACACACTATAGCCAATTGCTTGGATGTTCTTTGCAGAGTTAATAACTCTTATTCTGATTCTCATCAGATAATATTTAAATTTAGTCTTTTTCTGCACCAAACATTAAAATCTCTCTCATTATTTTAAAATCTCGTTCTTAATGTAGCTGGGGCACAGCAAAATCACTAGCTTTTGAAAGCTTCCAATACTAATAGTTGCCTCCTCTGAGCTGTGCCAACTTACTCAAGCAACAAGTTCACTATGGGTCCCCATTTAAAAGAGCAGACACAAACATTATCTCAATTTTTATCTCCTCAGGGTGACTGTACTAGAAGTAGATTATCCTACTTGGCAAATCATCATGCAAAAACTCTCTGCTGCATTTCTGAATCCAAATAGAAGGGAGCTATTTCGGCTAGAAGCCTCTGAATGCAGTAGGATTAGCAATAAGCCACAACAAGCAACTTTTCCTTTTTCCTTCCCTTTTAGCCTCTGAAAAACAGATGTCAGCAATTAAACTCTAAATAATCAAAATACTGTATTTTATAAATTTGTCATTTCGTATTAGTGAACATTTGTGAAGGCTACAAAATATGTCCGTGTTGGAACCCTCCCTGCACGACATTTTAATGGTCTCTTTCAGCATTTCTTGACTCCAAATGACTCCCTGTCATTGTGTCAGCTCCCAGGATAATAAAGGGTACTCCATAAACATCCAGTAATAGGACACAAGGGAAGTACTATTAGTGTGTCCCTTTCCTACCAGGTATAGAGGTTTAAAGTTCAAAACAACTGAGAAAAGAAAATTCATTTGTTCTCAATAAATTAATAATGATCCTTTGTGACAAAAAGTTTTCAGGCCCAAGTTTATTTTATCTGAACATTCAATAGTGACACTTATACTTCTCAATTACTTCTCAGAATGAACCTTAAATAATGGATTCCACAATTCATGCAAAATACTGCAAAACAGATTATTACTTTAGCAGAAGAGTGCAGCTTACACAATTACATTCTAGAATCGAAAATTTTTACTTACTTGGGATAGGCCTAAATAGATGGAGACGGTTTCTGAAATGTACAAAAATTTTCCTTCTTGGTTTAGTGCAAATACAAATCCATCCAGGGACTGCAGAGTAAGAAAAAAATAAAAGTAAATAGATTGATGCAAAGCTGGTAACAGATTAAAACAAAGGCATCAAACACTAAATTGAGGATGATGTTTTGTTTTCTATATAAACATTTTAACTTGTATTCCGAATGCAATTCTTTTACAGTATATTGTATTTATATATGCACAAACAGCACACAGGTATATACCAAAGTATGAGGAAATTTTTGTCTTCCTTACATCATAGATACATTATGTGTAATTTAATCTCATTTGCATGAAACAAGAAGTCAGGAAAAATAATACCAAATATACTTCAGTTTTTCTACACACAAAAATTATGCATTAGCAAAGGGGGAAATCTCCCCTCACAAAAAACTGAACAAGAGAAAAATTCAGATCATCACTTGAACCATTATGGACCTCCATAGTTTGTTAATTACTCCAGGATTACTCCTCCCTCCCCTCACACACACACACCTGCCTTTTGTGGGAGAA
The DNA here is from genome assembly GCF_020497125.1 of Mauremys mutica. Classification (NCBI taxonomy): domain Eukaryota; kingdom Metazoa; phylum Chordata; order Testudines; family Geoemydidae; genus Mauremys; species Mauremys mutica. The sequence goes on from NC_059075.1 coordinate 47,859,199, forward strand.
CAAACAAAGCCAATCAACAGATACTGTCAACTATGTTGGGTCTATAGAAATTTTATTAATTTCATCCCTTTAGAGTAAAACTAGATTCAATTTTATTCTGGCAGGTTCAAGTCTTTAGATCTGGTTTCCATTGCAAATGGAAAAAAATCAAGATATGATTATACACATTAAGTTACAGCTTGTGAAACATGACTGCAGTTAATAAACAAAGAGATATATTCTAAATTTGATACATGGAGTAAATCACTACACATCAAGATGAAAATATGCCTCTTCATTGGGAATACATGGCATTTCATTTTTATTCCTCTATTGAGGCCAATTATTGTCAAAACACATATGTAATGTTTGCTGAAGCAAAATCACAAATTTATAGAGATTTGTAATACTATAAGAAGTTGCAAATGAGGAAACATCCCAAATCCAAGCCTTGGGATAGAGGTATGTGTAAAGACAAATGTATTACATTTGAGATCAGCATGTTCTTGGAAGAACGAGATAACAGAGTTGCACACAAATTTAGAGAAAAATATAAGATGCCAAAGTCACTGCAATAATTTTGCTCTCTTTCAAATACAGAGCAGTGATTTCTGAGGCTTTTTAATGTTTTGATTCCTCTGCTTCTTGATTAATTTCTAACATACTGCCGGTCAGAAGCTGACTTTGGCAAGTGTTCACCTCTCTCTGATGTAGTAGGTGGTGGAATTAGTTCAAAAATCTGTGTTTTCTCAAAAGAATGAACCACACATTGGAAAACAAACACTCACAAAAGATATTGCATTAAAGAAAGGCTCTCTAATTTATATTTATGAATTAATAAAAATGTAAATCTACATAGACTTTCTTCAAGTAAAAACATTTATACTATGCAAGCAGCTTATGGCATCTTATAAATCATCATCTCCCCCCCCACCCACCCCGCAAATGATTAACGTAGGCTCCTTGAACTTTAATATCAATAACAGGTGAAAAATCTGGAATGGTGGAACTCAGATTAGACCTATACAAGGGCAAAATGAAAACCTTTATAAATGTGGCATCCTCTAGTCTCTAACATCTCTTCTGCTACTATGTCTGTGTCCTGTTCTCTTACCCCTCCCCTGTGAGAAAGGTCAGAAGAGGAGGCTTCCTTTAAAAGCTCTGTGGCTTAAGGCATCCTTCAGGAACATGGGTCTATCAATGCTACAGTGAACATTGTTTAAACCCCTGCTATAAACAGTATTGAGAACTCTATGACTATGTGGACATGTTTTGGTATATTTGATAAAGTGCCTCTTTCCAACAGCAGTCACACCCTACTGACTCATTACCATGCTGCCATTATCTCCCCATGCTGGCTATGGAACACAGTCATTGCCATATTGAATCAGGCCACCGGTCTAGATATGTTAATCCAGTATCCAACAGTGGATAACATCAGATGCTTCAGAGGAATGTGTGAAATATCCATAGTGGACATTTATGCAATAAGAGGTCAACTGGGAAAGTTTTTCCCTAAACTCAGGCTGTTAGTAGTTGGCTTATGTCATTAAGCACAAATGTATAACTAGTGTTACTGAAGATATTCTTTATTATCCATAAAATGTCTGTTCCTTTTTAGAATCCCATTATGCTCTTTGTCTCAATAATATCTTGAGGCAATCAGTTCCACGGATTAATTATGTGTTGCAAAAAAAGTTCCTCCTCTTGTCAATTTTACATTTTCAGCCTTTTTGTTCTTATATTATGAGAAAGGGTAAATTCAGCAGGAATGCCTCACTGATCTTTTCTAGCTTGTTTGCTATATTATATAATCATTTGGCCAAATCTGGGTGGAATTTTTGTGGTGACAGCATAGGTGCTGAGTTTATAATCTCCCAGGGGGTACTCCCCCTGGCTCTGCCCAGGCCCTGCCCCCCTCCACACCTTCCCCCAAGACCCCACCCCACCCTGCTTCCTCTAACCCCTGCCTCTTCCCTGCCCTATTCTGCCCCCTCCCCCAAGCGTGCTGTGCCCTTACTCCTCCATATTCCCTCCCCGTGGCTCCTGACACCATCAAACAGCTGATCTGAGGCAGGTGGTACGTGTGGGGAGGGAGGGGGAGGCACTGATCAGCAGAGCTCACCAGCGGGCAGGAGGCACTGGGGGGAGGGGCAGGTTCTGCTGGGGGTGCTGCTGGGGGGTGCTCAGCACCCACCATTTTTTTCCCCGAGGGTGCTCCAGCCCCAGAGCACCCATGGAGTCGGCACCTATGGGTGACAGTAAAAGGCACCTGGATTATATCCTGGACAAAGTGCAAGTCTGAGCACCATCACATTTAAGAATTTAAGCTTCTCAATAAAATGGCAGTAAAAAAATTTTTAATATTGACAAAGCAGCATAGTTTTCCCTAACCTCATTTTTGGACACGGCTCAACCATTTTTGCTGAAACTTTAAAAAACAAAACAAAACAAAAAAGTTATCTTCAAGTAGACACAAGGCATTGAAAATTTTAGCCTGAATGGTTAAAGTTTGAAAAGTTAAGAGCAACTGAAAACAGGGACTTACAATGGAAAGTGTTAATCACCTTTAATTACAGGTGTCATTGCACTCCATTGCAACTCCCACTATAATAGTGACTCACTCATGTCACCCATTTGTCGCTTCTCTCAGTTAAACAGCTTTTATCTTCTACTCCTTCCTAGTGTAGGACTGGCTGTTCCTGCTCCTCCATCCCCTTCTGGGAGGCTGTTCTCCACCTTTGCCTCATCGAGTTGTCAGAGAAGCACTATGGCTGGGTTTTTCCTGGACTGGTGGTGCCAGGGAAGGATACCACAAAGCTGTTTTTCCTCTCTGTGTGACTGACTCATGACCATTCCCATAAGATTTCCTCCATTTTGCTAGTTTGAGTTACTAGACTAGAGGGTGGATGAATCCTCCTCCTCCTCTCTCTCCTCTCCCCTACCCCCTGCCCGTGTTATACTTGTGTATCAACACTGACAGAATTCAGCATTTGAAAGGGTCAGAAGAGCAAAATGAGTTGTATATAATGTGCATCTAATCACATTTTGAAAAAGTCATTGCCTATTAGATTACTAATGAGCTAACTACTTCAATTCCTGAAATGCAAGGCAATGAGAGAAAAACCTTAAAGTGGTGGAAGTAAAAAACAAACTCTATTTCTAGGATCTAGGACAACTCCTCCCGCAAAAACAGGAAAACCTGCTAATGTAATCTAGTCCATCCTAAATATATGAGAGGGCAAAGATGGGCTAAGCACCCTTGTGCCAATGTTGTTGTTCCTTATACAGGTCAAACAGTATCTGTGAAGGGCCGTCTCATTTGTTATTCATAGGTATTATTTATGAATATTTATTATATAGGTAATGCGTGTTGAAATTTTTCAATTTTTCATAAAGCCTGTGTCCTTTGTGCACACCAAGACACCATCCAGCCTTCAAACAATGGTGGTGGAGGGGCTACAGGAAGGTGTCTTGTAGAAGAGTATTTGACACCGTGGTACACTACATGTTGGCTGCCAATTTTTGTTTAGCAAAGAGATATTCTTGGAAGTACGATTTGAATTACATACATATGTCCAACTGCATAACTATTGTTAGAAAAACACAGGTGTTTCCCTCTAGCAAAATTTTAAAGCTCTCTTTCAATTTGAGGACCCTAGAGTAACTACCAAAGACCAGACTTCTAAAGAGAAACTCTGTAAAACAAAGTATCAGAGGGGTAGCCGTGTTAGTCTGGTTCTGTAGAAGCAGCAAAGAATCCTGTGGCACCTTATAGACTAACAGACGTTTTGCAGCATGAGCTTTCGTGGGTGAATACCCACTTCTTCGGATGCAAGTAGTGGAAATTTCCAGGGGCAGGTTTATATATGCAAGCAAGAAGCAAGCTAGAGATAACGAGGTTAGTTCAATCAGGGAGGATGAGGCCCTGTTCTAGCAGTTGAGTGAAAACCAAGGGAGGAGAAACTGGTTCTGTAGTTGACAAACCATTCACAGTCTTTGTTTAATCCTGAGCTGATGGTGTCAAATTTGCAGATGAACTGGAGCTCAGCAGTTTCTCTTTGAAGTCTGGTCCTGAAGTTTTTTTGCTGCAGGATGGCCACCTTAAGATCTGCTATTGTGTGGCCAGGGAGGTTGAAGTGTTCTCCTACAGGTTTTTGTATATTGCCATTCCTAATATCTGATTTGTGTCCATTTATCCTTTTCCTTAGAGACTGTCCAGTTTGGCTGATGTACATAGCAGAGGGGCATTGCTGGCATATGATGGCATATATTACATTGGTGGACGTGCAGGTGAATGAACCGGTGATGGTGTGGCTGATCTGGTTAGGTCCTGTGATGGTGTTGCTGGTGTAGATATGTGGGCAGAGTTGGCATCGAGGTTTGTTGCATGGATTGGTTCTTGAGTTAGAGTTACTATGGTGCGGTGTGCAGTTACTGGTGAGAATATGCTTCAGGTTGGCAGGTTGTCTGTGGGCGAGGACTGGCCTGCCACCCAAGGTCTGTGAAAACACCATCCTGGCCACCATGGATGTAGAGGCTCTCTACACAAACATCCCACACGCTGATGGAATACAAGCTGTCAGGAACAGTATCCCTGATGATGCCACAGCACAACTGGTTGCTGAGCTCTGTGCCTTTATCCTCACACACAAATATTTCAAATTTGATGACAATATATATCTCCAGATCAGTGGCACCGCTATGGGCACCCGCATGGCCCCACAATATGCCAATATTTTTATGGCTGACCTGGAACAACGCTTCCTCAGCTCCCGTCCACTCACGCCCCTTCTCTACCTACGCTACATTGATGACATCTTCATCATCTGGACCCATGGGAAGGAGACTCTGGAAAAATTCCACCACGATTTCAACAGCTTCCACCCCACCATCAACCTCAGCCTGGACCAATCTACACGGGAGGTCCACTTCCTAGACACTACGGTGCAAATAATTGATGGTCACATTAACACCACCCTATACCGAAAACCTACCAACCGCTATGCCTACCTTCATGCCTCCAGCTTCCATCCCGGGCACACCACAAGATCCATTGTCTACAGCCAAGCACTGAGGTACAACCGCATCTGCTCTAACGCCACAGACAGAGACCAACACCTACAAAATCTCCACCAAGCATTCTCAAAACTACAGTACCCGCACGAGGAAATAAGGAAACAGATCAACAGAGCCAGACGTGTACCCAGAAGCCTCCTACTGCAAGACAAACCCAAGAAAGAAACCAACAGGACTCCACTGGCCATCACATACAGTCCCCAGCTAAAACCCCTCCAGCGCATCATCAGGGATCTACAACCCATCCTGGACAATGATCCCACACTTTCACAGGCCTTGGGTGGCAGGCCAGTCCTCGCCCACAGACAACCTGCCAACCTGAAGCATATTCTCACCAGTAACTGCACACCGCACCATAGTAACTCTAGCTCAGGAACCAATCCATGCAACAAACCTCGATGCCAACTCTGCCCACATATCTACACCAGCAACACCATCACAGGACCTAACCAGATCAGCCACACCATCACCGGTTCATTCACCTGCACGTCCACCAATGTAATATATGCCATCATATGCCAGCAATGCCCCTCTGCTATGTACATCGGCCAAACTGGACAGTCTCTAAGGAAAAGGATAAATGGACACAAATCAGATATTAGGAATGGCAATATACAAAAACCTGTAGGAGAACACTTCAACCTCCCTGGCCACACAATAGCAGATCTTAAGGTGGCCATCCTGCAGCAAAAAAACTTCAGGACCAGACTTCAAAGAGAAACTGCTGAGCTCCAGTTCATCTGCAAATTTGACACCATCAGCTCAGGATTAAACAAAGACTGTGAATGGTTTGTCAACTACAGAACCAGTTTCTCCTCCCTTGGTTTTCACTCAACTGCTAGAACAGGGCCTCATCCTCCCTGATTAAACTAACCTCGTTATCTCTAGCTTGCTTCTTGCTTGCATATATAAACCTGTCCCCGGAAATTTCCACTATTTGCATCCGAAGAAGTGGGTATTCACCCACGAAAGCTCATGCTGCAAAACGTCTGTTAGTCTATAAGGTGCCACAGGATTCTTTGCTGCTTCTGTAAAACAAAGGCAAGCATGAACTGTGGACCAGACATGGGCTACAAAGTTCTACGCTCTGTTCCATAGCCATTGTCAATTTAGTACAGAGGTGTGGCATGCAGAGACTAAACAGACTTCACAAAATCCTCCATTTCACTTGAGCAGAGGCCACTCAGATATAGATGGAATATACATTTTGGGACCTGCAATCTCAAGCTCCCTTCCCCCTTTGTTTTTAACATGAAGTTGGCTGCCATCAGCTCAATTTTATGATCACTATTGGGGTTCTTGAAAGTTGTTAATGAGGCCCTCAGATGGCCAAATTTTGGGCATCTCTGATCTAAGAAAAAGACTAATAACACTCCTATTTTGAGACAGTTTATACTTCTTACTTATGTATAAAATGTGATTAAAGGTGACGTTTCATAGCACTTTTTCATTTTGATTTGAGAAAACCATTATTTATTATGTTCTTTCAATCACCACAGGCTACTTTTTAATTTTTTTTTTTAAAACTGCCCCACTGTTTTCAACAGGCTCCAATTAAGATTCTGGGGTCAAAGGGTTAATTACATCTTCTTACCCACTATGTAGAATTTTCTGATTATTAACCGAGGTTGGATTAAGATGAAAAAGAACCGACACAAATGTTAATACTTGCCCCTCCTCAAGAAGATTTATCATAATACCATGCTGAAATCTATATGCTTTATTCAAAGCAGTTAGCGAACAAAATCTTAGAGGAAACACTTAAATAAATGTTTTAAAGACATGCAGGTGTCTGGATTTATTGAGACAGTCTTATTACTAAAAAGTTCTAAGCTAGCCAGACAGGATTGATACAAGATTTCCTATGTCATATCTCAGTAAGTCTATGTGGTAGACATGAAGGAAGTGAGATTCAGATGTAAAAGTCAGTAGCTATATCACCTCTCAATAATAGTGCCAATAATTATAATTTATAGCCTCCGACATCTATATAATGCAAAAAATGTACGACTTTTTTTTAAACCCAAAACACTGAATGGCTCTTCCAGTATTTGTGAAATTGTGGAATTATTTCCTTGCAGGATATGAAACTAACTGTACCACTTTGACTGAATGAGTACTAATGTATAATGCATTGTTAAATGGATTTATATTTGTCAGAGAAATTCTGTCCCTGGTATTTTTGCATATTCTCACTATAACCAAATTTCAGAGACTGAACTCTTACTACAGTGTCCTTCTGGGGAATATCCTCATATATCATACTATCCATGAAGTCCCTAATTCCTTCTCCTGTATTTCAATGCCGCAAAAAACCCTGTTACCCTGACCTAAACTCCAGTTAGAGTGAAGAATTACCAGTAGGCTAGGTTATTTTAATGACAGATTATTTTAAACTAAGCCTTCACCATCTGTTCCACCCCCTAATTATGAATGCAAAAAGAACATATTTCACAATTACATCAGTAAAAAGTAAGATATACATGATTTAAATGCAGACATGTGTTCTTTGTCCAATGCAGCATGCATCTGTGATGTTTTTCTAATAATTCAGGCTCTGATTAGGGGGGATGGGGAGCAAACTGCTCACCCCTGATAAAATAGATTCATTGATATACTAAACTTTTTCCTGGCAAACAGATCATCTTAATTAGAATTTTTCACTGTTATGACATAATGATATTATAACTGGAGCTGAGCATTAATTTGAGCACAATGCCTGTCACCAATTAGATATAAAGCATCCAATAACAGCTAAAAATATTTTACTATTACTAAAGAGAGACTGCACTGGAGACAACCGACATTTACCCAAGGAAATAGTTCTCCTCTTGCAGTAACAGAGCTAAATAGCATAGCAATAATTTACTAAGAACAACAGTTAAAGGTGAGGGTTTTTTTGTTTTGGTTTGGTTTTCTTTTTGTCTCACTAGTAAAAATTAGACAGAGCCCTTCGAACTTCATGAATATGCAACCATGTCATAAGGAACAGGTTAACAGAAATCTGTTTTGAGGCTTCAAGGCACGCCTATTGTGCTATCACTATTAAGATATCAGTATGGTATCCTACGGTAACTCCAACAAATATAGCAAAGCTTTACTACTTATGTGGAAAAACCTAATAAATTGTGCCTGGGGCTTTTGCAACAAAGTACTGTAAAAAAGACAAAAACTCTTATTCCCGGAAATATGATTTCATATGCAGTGTATTTGAGACACATACGTAAAAAATAAAATCAAAAGTTTGGGCATTTATTAATTTATAGAATTCTCCAAAAGCTTTATTCTTGCTCTTCTGCCTTCTCTGCATGAAAACAAAGAAATCCCAAATAAAATAAAAGGTGAGATCATAGGAAAGTACTGCAGTGTTCTTTGGGCTTCAAGCCCTTTCCTGCAGAATGAAAATCCTCTCTAATCACAAAATCAAACTGCAGTACACTCCATTCACTTTTTCAGCTCTCATACCAACACCATTTTATTTATTTTAACACATCTAGTGTAATAAACTACACTAAGCACGGAGTCTGACTGAGTCTGTGACACACATTTGGCAACAAAACTAAAATGAAAGGATGAGGTAATAGGACAAGCTCAAAGGACGTGGTTAGAGAGAGCTTTGCTGTCAGTTTATTAATTTGGCTCCCTCTTGCTTTTTACTCCCATGCATGGGGAGACTGGATGAAATTTACAATTGCAAATAAAACAAAACAAAAACCTCACCAGTCAATCTTAAGAAAACCTTTTCTCAACTTTGAACCAAAGAGGCAAAAATATGTGAAAGAACTTGCCAAGTCCCCTGAAGCATCACCCACCAAATCTGTGCTCTGTGAGACAGGGTGAACCCAAATGATTGCATGAGCAGACTTATTTCATAAAAATTGATATTGTTTTAAGATCTCTTACCAAGATCAATTTCAAAGTAGATGGAATATTAGAGAAAATTAGAAATTCAGATGGGATGGTAACACTTGAAAACTGATTGTTGTGTTTTGATGCTGCATTCATGGATATATTCAGTAATTACAAATTGGGTAATATCACAGATGAGGCAGAGAATTATTAAATGATTATAAATTGCAGAGTTGTGGGAGTTCAAGGAAAACCAGAGATTAAGGATTTGGCAATATTTCGTGTGCAAAACTGCTGAAAGATTTTTGGGGACCACCACCTTGTGGATAATAGTTTAACTCTGATTTCTGCTAGAAGGCTTCCTTCAGTTGTAACACCATCCCAGACTATCCTATGAACATGCACAAAATAGCACCCTAAAAGCTATCAGACCCATTGACAATTTGGTATTGCAGGAAGAAAGAAAGTAATATCCCTGACCTGCACTGTAATGCTATTAAAAGACAGAAGAAGCTTTATTAATGTGAAAAAGAAATTCCAAGATAGAGGAATTGCATCCATTATGTATCCAGCTTCTGAAAATAAATTATGCTAGCCAAACATTTTATGTAGTATGCAGACACTTTTTCAAGGCCAAACCATGAGAAATAACTGATGAAATGGAATCAAATGAGAGAAGGCAAATTATTTTAAGTACCTCTGTGAACTTTTTTTTGGTGGAACACTTGAGCTAAGATTCTATATATCACATATCTCTGCTGATTTTTATGCTTGAATTTGATCAAGTGACCTGAATTGCTTGGTTTAATTCTTGAAATTGTTGTTATGGTCTTGAAGTAGAGGATGACATACAGGCAGAGACATTGATATGTTTGGGAGAGAAAACTATTTGTTTGGAGTGATTTTGATATTTCATACAATACAGCACTAGCACAGTTAAAGTCAACTGGCTGGGTAGATTATTTTAATATATATGTTAGGTTTCCATGAGATTACAGTTTTAATAGTCTGATGACCTGCTACAGCTTGAAGCTCTTGGATGGTTTTACATCCCGGAGAGGGTAGGGGGGGTATCCAAGCAAACAGCCTTCACTGAGTAAAACATTTTAGAAGATGACTAGATATACTGTATCAGGAGACACTAAACTATTGTAGTGAATGATTTTTTTACTCCCACATTCTTCATTCAATAGAGCGATTGTACTTACATTATTTGGTTCTTTTGGAATAATCTGAAAATGTTAATAGTTTATTCTGTAGTACACCCATGAGAGAGGATGATGTAATTACTTGTCTATTTCCTATATCTAGATGACCAGCATAACTTTTTCATTGTGCATTCTCTGTATAAAATTTTAATAGTAGGAAAACCCTTTGATCTTGTCTTAATTGTTGCTACTTATTCAAAAAGTCTATACTTACAAAGCTGCAATATAAAATAAACAGGGGACAGAAACACCCCCCCACCCCACCCCCTATTTTTAAGAATCAGGTACCTGACAGAAGAAAGATATACAGGAAAAGGACATAAATGGGGGTGGAGGGAGGAAGGGAAGGACTGCTGAGGGAGGAATTCAGGGCTGCCTCACGTAATTAAATTCCATTTTGTGGGAGTTGTGTATTAAAGCACTGACCTTACATCTCTAGGATGCCAGTTCATGCTGAACATGTTGCCTTGAATTTTATGGGTTTCCTACTTTTAGCACAAGGCTGTGTGGACTGCAAACTCTCTGCAAAGACACTGTATGCCATCAGGTACAATCAAAAATATCTATTTAGGATGAGAGCTATCATGCAGAGATTGCGTTACCTATCTCTTGCCCTGAAAGTGTGGTCCCTTCACGTCAGGCAGTCATTATCTGCCTGCGGACTAGATTTTCTTTGGCTCTAGGAGATTTCAGTTTCCAGTGGCACCTGCTCTTTAGAGGTACAAACATTTATCTGATATAAAACATGCCGGTTGTAGGTACATTCAAGTTCTGCAAAGTGCCATTCCCAATGAAGTACTTGATCCTGCAAGTACTTGCATAGTGTTGCTACCGTGAGTATTAGCACAGAAGTTGTGTTAAACTGTGTATAGTAGTAAGCACAGTAGTAGGTAGTGAGTGTTTGCAGGATGAGGCCTCAGGTCCCAGTCCTGGACTCCTGGGGTCAGACCATGGGAACCCCATTAACTTTAATGGCATGCTGAACAGGTGCAAGTGTCTACCCAAGCAGGTGCTATATTTGTAACTTTAATGGCTCTAAGATTGAAAGAAAATAACCCATGTGAATGTTTCAGCTTATAAAAATTCCATCTTAACTAGGGTTGCCAACCCTCCCAGATTGGCCAGGAGTCTCCTGGAATCAGGCTTGATCTCCTGGAGACTACTGAAGCCAATCTGGGAGACTTTATGCCGCTAAAAGTCCAGTGGCACAGCGGGGCTAAGACAGACTCCCTACCTGTCCTGGCTCCATGCCGCTCCTGGAAGTGGCCAGCATGTCTTCCAGCAGCTCCTAGGCAGAGGTGCGGCCAGGCGGTCTCCATGTGCTGCCCCCACCCAGAGCGCTGACTATGCAGCTCTTATTGGCTGGGAACGGGGAACTGCAGCCAATGGGAGCTGCGTGGGCAGTGCCTCCAGGCAGGGACAGCACGCAGAGCAGCCTGGCCGCCCCTGAGCCTAGGAGCTGGACATGCCGGTCACTTCCAGGAGCGCCTGAGGTAAGCGCTGCCCAGCCAGAGCCTGTACCGCAAACCACCTCCTGCACCGAAACTCCCACCCAGAGCCTGCACCCCAAACCTCATCCCACACCTCAACCACCTGCCCCATCCCTGAGCCCCCTCCCACATCCAAATTCCCTCCCAGAGCCTGCACTCCTCACTCCCTTCCACACCCCTGTCCCAGCCTGGTGAAAGTGAGTGAGGGTGGGGGAAAGCGAGCAATGGAGGAAGAGGGCTGGAGTGAGCGAGGGGGGGGGGGGCTTGGAGAAGGGGAAGAATAGGGACATGGTCTTGGGGAAGGGGCAGAGAAGAGGGCAGGGCAAGGGTGTTGGAGATTGTGTGATTAAACAGTTGGCAACCCTAATTTTAACCAAAAAATCTTTATAGGTACAGTGTGCGCGTGTCTGTTCCAAGTCCAGCATACATATATATATATATATATATATATATATATATATATATATATTTAAATGTGTTCGCAGCATGTTCAGCACAAAGTAATAGGATCAACCAGTAAAGGTGGGTAAAATAATCACATGGAGGAACCTTCATTACACAGGTGGTTATATTGCTAAAATAACATTTCTACTGAAGAGGTGCTCAGATCATATAGTAATATGGGCCTTGAAAATACCTACCTAGCTAGAATTAGGCCTGTATCCTGAAATTCACTGCACATGAGCCCCATTAATGTCAACAGGACTCTATACAGGTGCAGTGCTGTGCCTATGCACAGTGAATTGTAGGATTAGGGCCTTTCTGTGTAATGTATTACATTTATTAAAAGACAATATTGATACTTGAAAATAGATCTGTGAAGAAATGAAGTATGTTCTTTGTCTGATGCATTATACCGATTTGTGCTCTTTGTAAGACATGTTAAAATAGCACGATGTTAAGAATGTCTCTGAAAATATGAAATATAAAAATATCAGGCCAGCTCCTTCCCTCCAATCTCAATGAGTGGTGCACAAAAGCCAGAAACTAGCCATAACTCAACAGCTGAGAATTCCTCCATCTTTCAGCTGGCATTAAGTTGGCAGAGCTGATTCCTGTACCAACTGTCACCCCTTGTATCTGGGCACTGAGGGGGAGCAGCACCACAGAGATCCACTCCATCAATTCCTTAGGACCCATGCAGTGCTTGCATAAATTAGAGCAGCTTCTTTCCTCCTGTAACTCACTCATGGGCTGGCACATGCCAACGCACAGAATCAGAGCTGTAACGAGCGCTGACAATCTCCCCCAATATACCTGTGGTTCTCAGCCTAGGGGAGAATCTGATCCATCTTGAATCTGCGTCTGCCAGCTATTGAAAGTTTAATTTAGAAAATTTGGTTTGGACAAACAAATCTAAATTTCCACTTGGGGAAAGGATTCTGAAGTTGTTCTTTGGTACTCTTGCTTTTTATCCCTTCAATCTTCAGTATAATTAATAGTTCTGGATAGAGAAGTACTGTGAATACAACCATATTAGCAGAAAACAAACAGTTTATTTCCTGAAATCAGTTAGGATCTACATTAATAGGAATGTTTCAGAATCTTATCCCTAAGGAATTATCCAATCTTTCTGTGTTCTACATTGTAAACCCGATATCTCTATATTGGTTTTCAGAGCATTCTTGAAGTGTTTTGAGGCTGCAGTGCTTCACTCCTGAAGTATATTCCACACAAAGAAGGAATGCCCACTTATGGGAAAATCAATTATTCTGATGGAATCTGAAGCCTGGTCCTGAATGATTTCAGGATAACAACTCAGTTTACCACTACAGCACTGCGCTGCTACGTTGACCTGCCACTTCTGTTTCACAGCTGGAATATGAGACCAGGTGAGAAGACAGTATATAGCTCTGCTGTCAACAGGAATCAAATCCCATTCTAGGCTGTGAGGAATGCTGCTCCCCCCCACTAGCTCACCAACTACTTAATGCCTGGGTATATAAAGATAAGTATGGATTTTACTGTTTACTAACATACTTGCATAAATTCAAGCATATCAGCCAACAGCACAGAACAGCTCCTTCTCTGAAGAAGGTTTATACTCTTTTTGCTCAAATTAATATACCATAATGGCAACCGCAAGTGCTGCTATAATTAAGGATCTGTTTGCATTTCTACTACAGAATCCTATTTTCGTGCGTGTATGAGACCATTTTTCCAACATATATTACATATCTAGACACACACACATACAGATACACACACACTACAGGAAGAAATTCCTCAACGCAGAAACAATATACAATTTGTCCATTTAGAAATGCAGCTTATGTGCATGCACAGAACTATGTGAAAATTTTCCTTTGGATTTTTACCATGGGGGGACTAGAGTGCATGTGTGGAAACTCCACTGTTACGATATCCCCTTAAGGGCATCCTGAAGCAATTGCAGTGTATTGTATCGATAACCTGTGCATCAAAGAGTGCTCAAGACTTTCATGACACAATAGAATACAGTAGGTATCTGGCGTGTCAATAACCACACTCAGGGTACGTCTACACTACAAGACTATTTCGAATCTACTTAATTCGAATTTGTGGAATCGACCTTATGAAGTCGAAGTTGTGTATCCACACTAAATACACTAATTCGACTGTCTGAGTCCACAGTAACGGGGCCAGCGTCGACTTTGGAAGCGTTGCACTGTGGGAAGCTATCCCACAGTTCCCGCAGTCCCCGCTGCCCATTGGAATGCTGGGTAGAGCCCCCAATGCCTGCTGGGTGAAAAAATGTGTCGAGGGTGGTTTTGGGTAACTGTCATCATTGAACCGTCACTCCCGCCCTCTCTCCTTGAAAGCGCCGGCGGGAAATCTGTTCGCGCCCTTCTCTGGTCGTTTACAGCTCGGACGCCACAGCACTGCGAGCATGGAGCCCGCTGCGATCATCGCTGCACTTATGGCCATTGTCAACTCCTCGCACCTTATCGTCCACCTCTTCCACAGTCAGCTGCTGAGAAATCGGGCGAGGAGGCTCCGGCAGTGCGGTGAGGACAGGAAGTCACAGAGTGGCGCAGACCTGTCACAAAGCAGGGTACGCCGCGCAGTGGAGATCATGGTGGCAATGGGTCAAGTTCATGGTGTGGAACGGCGATTCTGGGCACGGGAAACAAGCACGGACTGGTGGGACCGCATAGTGCTGCAGGTCTGGGATGAATCACAGTGGCTGCGGAACTTTAGGATGCGTAAGGGCACTTTCCTTGAACTCTGTGACTTGCTGTCCCCTGCCCTGAAGCGCCAGGACACCCGGATGCGAGCACCCCTGAGTGTGCAGAAGCGAGTGGCCATAGCCCTCTGGAAACTTGCAACGCCAGACAGCTACCGGTCAGTAGCGAACCACTTTGGCGTGGGCAAATCTACCATAGGGCTTGCTGTGATTCAAGTAGCCCATGCAATCGTTGAGCAACTGTTCTCAAAGGTAGTGACCCTGGGAAACGTCCAGGTCGTCATAGATGGCTTCGGCGCAATGGGATTCCCAAACTGCGGTGGGGCTATAGATGGGACTCACATCCCTATCCTGGGACCGGCCCACCAGGCCAGCGAGTACATTAACCGAAAGGGCTACTTTTCTATGGTGCTGCAAGCACTGGTGGACCATAGGGGACGTTTTACCAACATCTACGTCGGGTGGCCGTGCAAGGTTCATGACGTGCGTGTGTTCAGGAACTCTGGTCTGTTTAAACGCCTCCAGGCAGGAACTTTCTTCCCGGACCACAAAGTAATGTTTGGGGATGTGCAGATGCCTACAGTGATCCTCGGGGACCCAGCCTACCCGCTAATGCCCTGGCTCATGAAGCCCTATACAGGCGCCTTGGACAGTGAGAAGGAGCTCTTCAACTACCGGCTGAGCAAGTGCAGAATGGTGGTGGAGTGTGCTTTCGGACGTCTCAAGGGGAGATGGCGGAGCTTACTGACTCGCTCAGACCTCAGCGAAAAAAATATCCCCGTTGTTATTGCTGCTTGCTGTGTGCTCCACAATCTCTGTGAGAGCAAGGGGGAGACCTTTATGGCTGGATGGGAGGTTGAGGCCAATTGCCTGGCTGCTGATTACGCTCAGGCAGACAGCCGTGCCGATAGAAGATCCCAGCGGGAAGCGCTGTGCATCTGGGAGGCTTTGAAAGATAGGTTCCTCGGAGAGCAGGGTAACCTATGACTCTCCAGTTGATTTACAGAGAAGCTGAACCTGAGCCTGTTTCAGTGACTGTTGACTTCGATCTGCGGTTACATACCCCGTTCTCCAGGTTTCCCCCCTTCCAACACACGTTTTAAAATAACTTTAATGGAACATTGATTATTAACAAAGTTTTCTTTAATTATGAATTCCTGTTCAAGGGTTGAAACATGGACGCGGACTGTGGTGGGTACGGTGTGCACTGATGTCCAGACCGCTTCTACACTAGAGGAATGACAGGCTCCTGCTCCTACAGCGGTCTCTGGGGGGAGGACGGTTGCAGGTGGGTGTGCAGGAAGGGGTGGGTTTGGAGGAAGGGGTGAGGGGTGCCGTCTTTGGGACGGAGTTTGGATGCAGGCTCTGGACTGGGGGTTGGGGCGTAGGAAGGGGTGAGGGGTGTGTGGGAAGGGTGAGTATGTGTCCGTGGATGAGGGCTCTTGCTGGGGCTCAGGGCATCGGAGAGGCTCGTGGCTAGGGGGGAAGGGCATGGTAAGGGCAGCCTGCCTTGCCATTTGTGGATGTCAGGCACTAGGACCCTGGGGCAGCATTCACCTCCCAGAATGACCCTAGTGCCTAGTGACTGCAGTCTGTGTGTGTCCTGCTGTTGATCCTGCCCCCAAGTCTGTACCCTGGTAATGGAGGCTGTCCTATGCAATTAAAAAACCCCTCCCCCCCCTTCACACAAAGTCTTCTGACAAGGAAAACGTGACGGAAACAGTGAATAACAACAAACTACTTTTAATACTCAACTACACAGTGGGGGGATGAAACTTGGATTTGGGACTGGGTGATCCAGGAAGGGAAGCACTTCTCATACTTTAGGGAATGAGAGCTGTTTGGTACATGAGCGCTCTGCTGGGGTGGAGTGACAGTTTTCACGGCCCCTAGCGCCCCTCCTTCTTGTGATTTTGGGTGAGGGGGGGACAGGACTTTGTGGCGGGGGAAGGCGGTTGCAGATACAGTTCAGGGGGGCTCTTTGCTCCTGCCTTCGGTCCTGCAGAACATCTACAAGGCGCCGGAGCGTGTCCGTTTGCTCCCTCATTAGCCTAAGCAGCGTTTGAGTCGCCTGCTGGTCTTCCTGCCGCCGACTGTCCTCCCGTTCGCTGTGTGAGCGCTGGTGCTGACATAGGGTCTCCCTCTACTGTCTCTGCTCGGCCGCCTCGGCTCTGGAGCAAGCCATCAGTTCAGAGAACATGTCGTCCCGAGTCTTTTTCTTTCGCCGCCTAATCTGCGCCAGCCTCTGTGAGGGGGATGCCGGGGCAGTTCGTGAAAGACCCGCAGCTGTGTGATGGGAAAAAGGAAGTGATTTCCTTGAAAAGATACATGTTTGCGAACACTGAACACAGTCTAGTCAGTTTCTGTGAACAAGACCATACAGGGCACCTCGTCTCACGAGCTCTCAGGACAAGTTCGAGATTTCGGAATACGCTTTCATTGGCTGCGGTCTTGCACAGGAGATCGGACAAGCGGGGCGGTACAGCTGAATCCGTGTAGCAGCCAGGCCTGGTAAGCACTACACTATAGGCTGCTTAACAGTTAATGGATAGCTGTGCCCTCCCGCTGAAGGCAATCTGTAAAGCATAAAGTCTGACCCTGTTCCAGTCCCTCGCGGCTGTGCACGGGAAAGATCACTGTATGCTTTTCCTCTGTGGCCTCCAACACGTGGCTGTTAAACGAAGGTCATTGCTATGCAAAGTAAAAGTCAAGCATTCACAATAGTAACATTACACTAATTGCCCTAATTAGATGCAGCAGTCGCCGAACGAGATTACCCTGAGGCGGGTCACTCGGAGAGAGAGAGAGAGGATGCTGCTCGAATCCCTGCACAGACCAGGACCGTACGCTGCAATGCTGGTGGAGGCAATGATTCCGCTGTACATTAGGATGGCCTGGCGCGGAAGAGTGTGCTTCCACGGAGCACCAAATAAGGCACCTCTCCCCAGGAACCTCCTGCGGAGACTTTTCGAGCTGCTCTCTGAGAGCTTCGTGGAACTGTCCCAGGAGGATTTCTGTTCCATCCCTATATGTGTGGACCTTCTCTTTATATAGTTTGTTAAGGAAAAGTTTTTATATAGTTTTTACATATTTTTTATTCCTGTTTTTTAAAAAATAAATGTTTCCATGTTTATAGCACTTACCGACTGATCCTTCCCCTGATTCTGAGTCCGGGTTAACGGCCGGGGAGGGTTGGTAGGGGATCTCTGTGAGGGTGATGAAGAGATCCTGGCTGTCAGGGAAAGCGGTATTGTAAGCGCTGTCGCCTGCGTCGTCCTCCACAAACCCTTCCTCATCTTCCCCATCGGCGAACATCGCCGAGGAACTGCCCCTCGACACTATCCCATACTCAGAGTCCACGGTCACTGGTGGGGCAGTGGTGGCAGACCCACCTAGAATGGCATGCAGTGCCTCGTAGAAGCGGCATGTCTGGGGCTGTGCTCCGGAGCGTCCGTTTGCCGCTCTGACTTTTTGGTAGCCTTGTCTCAGGTCCTTGATTTTCACGCGGCACTGCGCTGTATCCCGGCTGTATCCTCTGTCTCTCATGGCTTTGGAGACCTTCTCGTAGGTCTTTGCATTCCGTTTGTTGGAGCGCAGCTCCGAAAGCACAGACTCATCGCCCCACACAGCGATCAGATCCAGGACTTCACGTCTGTCCATGCTGGGGACCTCTTTCTATTCTGGGATTGCATGGACTCCTCTGCTGGAGAGCTCTGCATCGTTGCAGGTGCTGCTGAGCTCGCCCCGATGTCCAACCAGGACATGAGATTCAAAGTGCCCAGACAAGAAAAGGAATTCAAATTTTCCCGGGTCGTTTCCTGTGTGGCTGGTCAGAGAATCCAAGCTTGGACTGCTGTCCAGAGCGTCAACAGAGTGGTGCACTGTGGGATAGCTCCCGGAGCTAGTAAGTTCGATTTGCATCCACACCTAGCCTAATTCGAGATAGCCATGTCGAATTTAGCGCTACTCCCCTCGTCGGGGTGGAGTACCGAATTCGAACTAAAGAGCCCTCTAGGTCGAATTAAACGGCTTCCTAGTGTGGACGGTTGAGCGGTTAATTCGAATTAACGCTGCTAAATTCGCTTTAAAGTCCTAGTGTAGACCAGGCCTCAGTATTAGCTAAAGAGCTCCAAATAAGTCTTGACACAACAGCTCCTAATGCTATTGTACATATCAACATTCTGTGCATTGTGTCGTTCAACCCAAGTAAAAATTGACACGATTGCTCCAAACTCTTACTATCCATTACAATGCGATTTGTAACAAATCTGCATCTTAAAGCCTCATTCCAAAGAGATCTTGATGAAACATCTTTCCACTATGGTGTCAAGGATCCACACATTACAACTCTTTCCCTTCTCCCCAAAATGTGATACTTCTTTTCTGTGGATTCAGTGCCAACTAACGATAACTAAGGAACGATTCTGCACATCAGTTCTTCTAACCATAATGCCTTAAATATACATTGATAAACATACATTGTTATTGTTAGGTTCTATCCTTCCTCTATCCACTGGACGATTGAGGTGCTAAAGGAGCACTCAAGGAAGACAAGGCCATTGCAGAGAAGCTAAATGAATTCTTGGCATTGGTATTCAGTGCAGAGGATGTGAGGGAGATTCCCACACCTGAGCCATTCTTTTTAGGTGATAAATCTGAGGAACTGTCCCAGACTTTGGTGTCAATAGAGGTGGTTTCGGAATAAACTGATAAATTAAACTAGTGGGTCTCAAACTTTTTTTACTGGTGACCCCTTTCACACAGCAAGCCTCTGAGTGTGACCCCCCCCCAATAAATTAAACACACTTTGAAATATATTTAACACCATTATAAATGCTGGAGGCAAGCAGGGTTTGGGGTGGAGGCTGACAGCTCATGACCCCCCCATGTAATAACCTCACAACCCCCTGAGGGGTCCTGACCCCCAGTTTGAGAACCCTTGAATTAAACAGTAATAGTTAAACAGGACCAGATGGTATTCATCCAAGAGTTCTGAAGGAATTCAAATATGAAATTGCAGGACTACTAACTGTGGTATGTAACTTATTGCTTAAATCAGCCTCTGCACTAGATGACTGGAGGATAGCTAATGTAATGCCGATTTTTTTAAAGGCTTCAGCGGCAAGCCTGGAAATACAGACCAGTAAGCCTAACTTCAGTACCAGAAAAAATGGTTGAAACTATAGTAAAGAACAGAATTATTGGGCACTTAGCTGAACAAAATATGTTGTGGAAGAGTCAACATGGCTTTTGGAAAGGGAATTATTTGAGGGGGTCAGCAAACATGTGGACAAGGGTGATCCAGTGAATGCAATGTACTTGGACTTTAAGAAGGCCTCATCATAGGCTCTTAAGCAAAATAAGCAGTCATGGGATAAGAGTGTAGGTCCTCTCCTGGATCAGTAACTGGTTAAAAGATAGGAAACAAAGGGTAGAAATAAATGGTCAGTTTTCAGAATGGAGAAAGATAGGACTACGACTGTTCAACATATTCATAAATGATCTGGAAAAAGGAGTAAACAGTGAGATGGCAAACTTTTCAGATGATACAAAATTATTCAAGATAATTAAGTCCAAAGTTGACTGTGAAGAGTTATAAAGGGATCTTACTAAACTGGGTGACTGGGCAACAAAATGGCAGATGAAATTCAATGTTGATATATGCAAAGTAATGCACATTGGAAAACATAATTACAACTAGACAGAGAAAATGATGGGGTCTAAATTAGCTGTTACCATTGAAGATAGAGATCTTGGTGTCACTGTGGATAGTTCTCTAAAAACATCTGCTCAATATGTAGTGGCAGACAAAAAAGCTAACAAAATGTTAGGAACCATTAGGAAAGGAATAGATAATAAAACAGAAAATATCATAATGTCACTATATACCGTATTGTTCCGAGTATAGGCCGCTCCTGATTATAAGCCACACCCTTAAAGTTTGGTGCTATTTTAAAAAAATTAAATTTTTAACTTTTTTTAACTTAAAGAAAATATACACATTAGTAGAACAGTAAAACAGTATTTTATTTAATAAATAAGAAGACATGTACGAGTATTTTTAACACTTTTGGTAGTCCTGCTTTTGACGGCATATGTTATATACTCAGAAATATTGAAAACTATTTTGTAGTTATACTGTAAATAAAGAAGGGAAAAGGAATGGACAACAAGGAGACTGATGGGAACAGTTCTCACCCTCTCCCCTGCACAACAATCAACAACATTAAAAAATGTTCTTAGGGTTAGGGATCATGGCCCCCCCCCCGAACTCCTGCCCCATCCAACCCCCCGCGTTCCTTGACACCTCCCCCCACCCCAGGGACCCCTGCCCCATCCAACCACCCCTTCTCTCTGTCCCCTGACAGCTCCTGGAACCCTTGCCCCTGACTGCCTCCCACCGCCCCATCCATCCCCTGATCCTTTCTAACTGCCCCACCAGGACCCTTGCCCCTATTCAATCCCCCTGTTCCCTGCCCTCTGACCCCCCCAACCCCTATCCACCCCCCACCCCGAACCCCCCTGCCCTCTCTCCAACACCCCCTCCCTGCCCCCTTACTGCGCTGCCTGGATGTGGCTGGCGGCACTACAGTCCGGCTGCGGCTGGAGCCAGGAGCCCCGGGATGCTGGGCCGGGCCAGGAGTCACGCGGCCGGAGCCCGGAGCTGGAGGATGTGGCGGGAGCCGGACGGCCAGAGCCAGGTAGCTGGCCGGCCAAAGTAGGGCGGCCGGGAAGGGATACGGGGCCGGGGCCGGAGCCGGGGGACACGGGGACGGGGACGGGCGATGCGGGGCCAGGCGGCAGGGGATGCGCGGCCGGGGCCGGCGCCGGGTGGCGGGGGACGCGCGGCCGGGGCCGGCGCCGGGCGACGCGTGGCCAGGCAGGGCCGCCCAGAGAATTCCGGGGGCCCGGGGTCTTCGACGGGGGGGGGGGCCCTTCCGTTCCAGGACCTGCTGCCGAAGTGTCCCGAAGACCCGCCGTGGGGCGCCCCCGTCGCCGAATTACCGCCGAAGCGGGACCCGCCGCCGAAGTGCAGCCCGGTCTTCGGCGGTAATTCGGCAGCGGGAGGCCCCGCCGCGGGTTTTCAGGGCACTTCGGCGGCGGGTCCCGGAACAGAAGGGCCCCCCGCCACCGAATTACCGCCGAAGACCGGGCTGCACTTCGGCGGCGGGTCTCGCTTCGGCGGTAACTCGCCAGTGGGGGGTCCTTCCGCCCCGGAGCGGAAGGACCCCCCCCCCACAGGCGAAGACCAGGAGCAGAAGAAGCTCCTGTGCCCGGCCCCGCAAGAGTTTTCCGGGCCCCCCGGAGCGAGTGAAGGACACCGCTCCAGGGCCCCCGAAAAACTCTTGTGGTCGCCCCTGCTGGGCCCGGGGGCAAATTGCCCCACTTGCCCCCCCCCCTCTGGGCAGCCCTGAGGCCGAGGCCGGCAGAGGCGGGTACACGGGGCTGGGGCCGGGCGGCGGGGGAGGCAGGGACACGGCCAGGGTCGGAGCCGGGTGGCGGGGGAGGCGGGGACGCGGCTGGGGCAGCCCAGAGCCTTTTAAATTCCTCTGAGTCCCGGCCGCAGAGTCCCGGCAGCAGCTGGGATTTAAAGGGCTCTGGGCTCCCCGCCGCAGCGGGCAGCCCAGAGCCCTCTGAGTCCCGGCCGTGGCTGGGATTTAAAAGGCTCTGGGCTCCCTGCCGCAGCGGGCAGCCCAGAGCCCTCTGAGTCCCGGCCGTGGCTGGGATTTAAAAGGCTCTGGGCTCCCTGCCGCAGCGGGCAGCCCAGAGCCCTCTGAATCCCGGCCGCGGCTGGGATTTAAAAGGCTCTGGGCTCCCCGCCGCAGCGGGCAGCCCAGATCCCTCTGAGTCCCGGCCGGGATTTAAAGGGCTCTGGGCTCCCCGCCGCAGCGGGCAGCCCAGAGCCCTCTGAGTCCCGGCCGCGGCTGGGATTTAAAAGGCTCTGGGCTCCCCGCCGCAGCAGGCAGCCCAGAGCCCTCTGATTCCCGGCCGCGGCTGGGATTTAAAAGGCTCTGGGCTCCCGCTGCGGCTATTGTCCCGATTGTAGGCCGCACCCCTAGTTTAAACACTCACATTAGGGGAAAAAAGTGCGGCCTATACTCGGGACAATACGGTACATCTACGGTACACCCATACCTTGAATACTGTGTGCAGTTCTGGTCACCCCATCTCTAAAAAGATATATTAGAACTGAAAAAAAGTTCAGAGAAGGGCAACAAAAATGATTAGGGGTATGGAACCTGATAGAGGTCTATCAAATTATGAATGGTATGGAGAAAGTGAATAAGAACGTGTTATTTACCCCTTCATGTGACACAAGAACCAGGGGTCACCAAAGAAATTAATAGGTAGAAGGTTTAACGTAAGTACAAGGGGGTACTTCTTCACACAACACACAGTCAACCTGAGGAATTTATTGCCATGGGTTGTTGTGAACATCAAAAGTATAACTGGATTCAAAAAAAGAATTAGATAAGATCATGGAGGACAGGTCCATCAGTGGCTATTAGCCAAGATGGTCAGGGACACAACCCTATGCTCTGGGTGACCCAGGACCTCTGACTGCCAGAAGCTGGGAGTGGATGACAGGGGATGGATCACTCAATAAATTGCCCTGTTCTGTTCATTCCCTCTGAAGCATCTGGCATCAGCCACTATTGGAAGACAGGATACTAGGCTAGATGGACCATTGGTCTGACCCACTGTTGCCTTCTGGAAACTTCCCTTTCTCCCTACCCCAGTGCTTCTCAAAGCCGGTCCGCCGCTTGTTCAGAGAAAGCCCCTGGAGGTCCTGGCCGGTCTGTTTACCTGCTAGTCCGCAGGTTGGGCCCATCGCGGCTCTCACTGGCCCGGTTCACCGCTCCAGGCCAATGGGGGCTGCGGGAAGGGCACCCAGCACATCCTTTGGCCTGCGCTGCTTCCCCCAGCCCCCATTGGCCTGGAGCAGCAAACTGGACATAAAAGGTAAAAACAGAATATTGGTGAAAACCCTGCGGTGGCAGCTGCAGACAACACAGGGTTGGAAGAACTCTTAGAGTCCATGAGAGATTTTTGTTATCACTATTTAAAAAAAAAGGAAATTAAACCACATAAATGTTGTTAAAGTAGCACTTTGAAGACTGCAGATCTGTATATACATCTTGATAATCTGTCTCAAGAGCCACAGATGACACTGGTTATGTAAGCGTTATGTACTAGTATTTGACCAATGAAAGTACTAGTCATTTTGCTGGTGACTTGGAAAATATTATCGATCTGATTCCCAATTACTTCAGTAGGCTTTGGAGAAGACCCTAAATGCACAGAAGTAGGAATGCTGAAACTCCTTTGTAAACTGGGATTCCCATTGTGTGAATTTTGGTACAAACTATGCAGTGCATGAGGATTTGGATCAGATTAAGAGAAACTATCAATATTCTACACAAATATGTAGAACTGTCTATGAACCACTACAAGTACAGTCTACATGTAACAAATGATAATATTTCAAAAATCTTAATTATCCAACTACTTAAAATCTGTTTCCTGTTACACACTAGAATGCAATGCTTTCCATACATCACAGCATAAACTGCTCTTGCAAATATTTTAAATAGCATTTACTATGTTGTTGAACATAGCAGGTGTTCAAAAGATTTCATCATGAAAAAATAAGTATGCTTGCTTGAGCCCAAATTTTAGAATAGATAAACCTATTTTCTGGCCCTTTGTTTAATGGACTAGAAATGAGCTAAAAGACACCTAAATCACTCTACGTATGCTGGCAATTCACTTCAAGTGAACTTTCCGATATCAAGTACTGTGCTTAAAACAACATAAAAGCAGATCATGGGTCTCGTGCATCTAATGAATGGCTCATCTGTGATATTTCCTCTTCCAGTTTTCAAGTATGTGGGAGCCCAGGATTATGAACCATGTAAGAGTAACACAAAGGTAAAAGCGAGTTCTCAGTCTTGTGCAGTCTAAAATCAATGTACAGAGAGAGCACATTAACCAAGAGGTTAATAAAAAGATGCTGCCCTAGACAGTAACATAAAGAGCACTGATATATCTTTCTTCTTCAGAAGAGCTGTTCTTTATGCCAATTTTCCCTTCGCTCTGCAATAGTTTTCCCTGTGTATATACACGTCATCTTACTTTTTGTCTTGATCCAATTTTATGTTTGCATTTTATTTTCTCATTTCCTCCCTACTACTCCCATGTTTCTCTTTACTTGCTTGATGTTTACAGAGACCTTTACTAGAATTGCAAGGCTTGGCGAGATCTCTTTTTTTTCTTTGTTGTAATGTCCACACTTTTTTCCCCCCCAGAGAATAGATAAGTTTCTCCAGAAAATAAAAAGCTAATACAACCTTTTGCTCATCAACAAAGTATGTCTTGTTGTAGCCAGGAATAAGTTAATAAAACAGGGGAAAAGCTTAGTGGCTTTAAAAAAAAAAGCTCCTTGGGGTTATGAACGAACAATGTTGTTTTTTCTTCCCAGCGTGCAAGGATTTAATTAAGTGATAACAGTCACCTTGGGGTGGCTGCACAAGGCAATAATATCTAGGTGAAGAAAAATGCTGAAGAGAGTTGAGTACAGTCAATTTATCTTCACAGAAGGCAATAAATGAACAAAGCATAGGTATTTGGCTGATTGTTTTGGAATGTTTCCATTACTGATAAGCATCAAAATAAAAAGGACAAAGATTTGGTATTTTCCGTATCTGAAATATATTAAATACAGAAAGAGGTGAAGGAATAAATTGGTGTGAGGTCACATCCTAAAGTTCTAATTGCAAATTGTTTGGTAATTATTCATGCTAAACATAGAACAAGGGAATTTTAATGTTGACAAAAAGGACAGAAGTACAGCTGACTTGTGTATTTATAGCAAACACACAACATGGGATTAATTTCATTCTGGGGAAAAAATGATAGGTGTTATTGGGGAAAAAAGTGACATATGCCATACAAAAATACACATAGCTTTGTGGCCAATGGCCATTATTCAAGGATTTGGAATGATGTTTTGGGAGCTATGGGGAAACAAGCAGCATATCCAATTATGCTTACAGGGCAACATGCTTCCATCTATTGTGTGGTGTGCAGAAGGAAAAAAAAGGCTCACATGAGGATAAGGCGAGAGGCAGAGGGAAAAGGTGGCCCATGCAGTCGCATTTCCCTCTTACCACAGACAGGTACAGGCCACTTCACACCACTCACAATCTGGCCATTACGGGTGGAGGTGTGTGCAGCGGTTCTGAAGTGTGTGTGCACTTCTCCAATAGCTGTACCTTGTGCTGTGGAAAAAACACAATTTAAGACTGTTCCCAACAACAGTAACTCCTCTTCTTCCTCATCTTCCATGAACAGGAGCCTGGTAAATGGGGTGGCCGGTCAATAACAGTGACACAGGGACATCAGTCATGAAGTTGGCATAGAGTGAGGAAGGAGCACAAATAGATCAAGAACCATGGGCATTTGCCTTGCTATGTATATCCTCTGTCTCTACATTTGGAAGTCCTCACTTTCCCACTCTGTCTGGATCCACCCTCAAGATGGAAAGATTTCATAGATATTTCCAAGTAGATCAACTTTGGATATTTCCACATATTTTTTGGGGGAATGGAGGATATAGCCCACAGAAAACTGTTTGTGTAACAGGGGTCTGAGTGGACATTCTCTCAAGGAAAAAAGAGAAGTCAACATAGTAAAATAGCATTCTGAATAAGAATATGAAGTGGAAGTAAGGAAGGATATCTGGTTCTAAAGAGAAATATAAATGGCCACAAAATATTCAGTATTTGGACTAGAGAGAAGTCTGAAGCAAAATATGAAGAAAAAAAAAAGGGACAAGTTTTCAAAGTGGCCTCAACCTGGCTTCTAAATTACTTCCTGCTATTTCCTGCAAGTGATAGCAACTTGCGTTACCTAAAAGAGCACAAAGCTTGAAGGCACTGATTTAGGAACAAATTTTGAATATTTGGCCCACTGTAGTTATTTTCTGGACGTAGCCAACAAGCTCTTTTAAAACTCTTTAATGATTAAGTAGGGGACTGGAAATGGGACATTCAGTCTTCCACCTCTACATCATTCAGTGTTATTACTGTCTGGTCATGGCTACTGTAGAGCCTGTATAGAAAGACTTGGGGCTCTGATTTCAGTTCTTAGCAAACAGATGTCCCAGTTACAACTTTGTTGGTAGTCTCAAGCACAGAAACCACGGTAGAATAGATACGTAGACTGAACTGCTATCTCACTTCTAGAGGGACTCTTTCAACTCAAGACTGAGACACGCCGGACTGCTACCATCCCTGGGCTGTCAATCTGGCACCTATGCTAAATTCTAATGCTGGAAATTTCAAAAGGAAGCAAGGTGTTCATCTCTAAACAACTCCTTGAGGCTTGTCCGAAAATCTCGGATTAAATGTTCTTTTTTAAAACCATAGATACTCATTTTCTTTGATTTTTGATCTTTATCTTTCAGCTGGACAGCCAGGGCTGGGGAGAAGCAACCTACAAGATTTGATCCAATGTTTTGGCCAGTTTAAATGTATCTGAAAACTCCCTTTATCATTTATTTTAAACAACTAAATTATTCTTTAAAGTCCCTAATAACCACACTTAAGAACTGGTGCCCAGGTGAAATTTATTAGGTGGCATTAGCCATTGTAGCATAAAGGGAAGCAACATGGTCTAGTGATAAGGGAAAGGGACTAGGACTCGGGAGACAGGGTTTCCATTCCTAATTCAGTAATTTGCTCACTGTGGGAGCTGCTCTCTTAACCGCTCAGTGCCTCAGTTTCCCTTACTTGTAAAATGGGAGCAAATAATGCCCATCTTTGTAAATCGCTTTGAGATTACTGGATCTCAAGCACTGTGTACATGGAAAGTAGCATTATTATAACCAAATATGGAAAGAAGAAGGGACTCAGTCTGAGCCATACTTATTTCCCATCAATGTTAATGGGAGATTCATGGCTAAAGCCCTGTTGATCAAATCTGAGAATATAACCTGAAGATAAGAAAAGCAATATCTCTTTACATCTGTGTGACAGGACCTTGTTTGTTTTTTACCTTTAACACCACCACATACACACCATTTTATAGAGAACATCTGACATTCATAACTATCTAACACAGGTTTCTCAAAATGTATCAGACACCAACTGGCCAGAAGACTACAGAGTCATAGAAATGTAGGGCTGGAAGGGACCTTGAGAGGTCATGTAGTCCAGTCCTCTGTGCTGACCATCCCTGACAAGTGTTTGTCCAATCTTTCCACAACCTCCATTGGAAGCCTATTCCAGAATTTAAGTATCTTTATTGTTAAATTTGTTCCTAATGTCTATCCTAAATCTCCCTTGATGCATATTAAATCCATTATTTCTTGTCCTACCTCCAAGGAGAAGAAGAAAAATTGATCACAGTCCTCTTTATAACAGGTTTTCCCATATCTGAAGACTGTCTTCAGGTCCCCCCTCTTAAGACTAAACATGCCTAGTTTTTTTAACTTTTCCTCAGGTTTTCTAAATGTTTTATCATTTTTGTTGCTCTTCTCTGAACTTTCTCCAATTTGTTCACATCTTTCCTGAAGTGTGACGCCCAGAACAGGACACAGTACTCCAACTGAGGCCTCATCAGTGCCAAGTAGAGTGGGACAATTACCTCCCATGTCTTACATACAACACTCTTGTTAATATTCCCCAGAATATTAGCCTTTTTTGCAACTGCATCACCTTGTTGACTCATATTCAATTTGTGATCCACTATAGCCCCCAGATCTTTTTCAGCAGTACTACCATGTAGCCAGTTATTCCCAGTTCTGTAGTTGTGCATTTAATTTTTCCTTCCTAAGTACTTTGCATTTGTCTTTATTGAATTCCATCTTGTTGAGTTCAAACCAATTCTCCAATTTGTCAAAGGTAATTTTGAATTCTAATCCTGTCTTCCAAAGACCTCGCAACCCTCATAGTTTGCTGTTATCTGCTAATTTTATAAGCATACTCTCCATTCCATAATCCAAGTCATTCATGAAAATATTGAATTGTACTGGACCCCTATGGAACCCCTCTAGATACACCCTAACAGTTTGACAGTGAACCATTGATAACTTCTGGTCTTCAAGTATGGTCTTTCAACCAGCTGTGCGCCCACTGTCATGCTGTCTGGTATGGGACACAACCAAGAGCTCCTATCTCAGGTCAGCCAGTAACAAATGAGTTCTTCCAAAACACTATATTATTTATTGTGGAGCCACAGACAGTCCCTGCAGGCCCTCTTATCACAGATTGCTGCCTGGACTTCCTTAGGAGCTAAGTTTAACAATTGCTCTAGAGTAATTAAATTTAATAGTTTACCAAAGTCATCATATGCTTCTGCTCTCATGACCCACTTCTTAAGATAACCAAGCAGTGTATGGGTGCATTCCATGTAAGTAACATTATCAAATATCTTAAGATTTCTAAATTTCAACCTACAAAACTCAGAGGTGATTTTAAACCTCTTCAATACCATTTCTTTAAACTTTTTATAATCCAAAGCCTCTTCCAACCCCATTTTGTTAAACATGTGCTCGCTTTACCAGTCAATTTGGTTAGCAGGACCGACATTCACTGGTCTTCTGGAGTTTTGAGGATATCACACAGACGCTCAAAGGTGGAAACAAATTCTTCAAGACATTCAGATTCTTTATAAATTGGACAGACTTTATTCCAGTTTCTGTTGTTGAAAGGAGATGGAATTCTAGGATGTGACAGCTATTCCTTCTGCTTGTCTATGACTCAGTGTTTCAGCTCATTAGCTTCTCCCTGCTTTTGATGTGCTTCTTTCTTGGCTTGCAGCTAGTCCATGTGCCTTTTATGAGCTTCCTTGGCTCTCTCCTCAGCTTCCTTCTCCATCCGAGCGATCACTTACTTGCTTCTCCCTCAATCGAAGGTCTGTCATTTTTTTCTTCATGCTCAAGAGGCTGCATGTCTGCCATTGTCTGCATTGGATTGCTTCTTCTGCTGCCTTTTGATCACATTCCATGAGCAAATCTCTCATCTCCTGATCTGAGATGTCCCCTCTAAGGGCTATTTTCTTATCTTTAGATATTTTTTAAAGTTCTTTTGTGTTCATAGCCTCATAGGATTGTGACTGATTCATGGTCACTAATCTTTAACCCTTAAAACTCTCAATATCAAATTTAAATTTTGGATAGCGTGGGGTTCTGATCCAAAATCCAATTGATCTGAGGTAATGCATATCCTGCCAAGACTACATCAAACACTGCCTGATATGGGACACAGCTGAGAGCTCCAATCTCAGGTTAGACTGCCAGAATACCGGGCATATACCCCACACTGGTGGTATACTCTATCATAAGATTTTACCAAATCAGTAACAAATGTGCGCTTCCAAAATACTATACTAGTTATTATGAAGCCACATAGTGTCTCCTTCAGGTTCTCTAGCCCCTCATACACCACCCAGACAAACCAGACGTC
Source organism: Mauremys mutica (assembly GCF_020497125.1). Classification (NCBI taxonomy): domain Eukaryota; kingdom Metazoa; phylum Chordata; order Testudines; family Geoemydidae; genus Mauremys; species Mauremys mutica. The sequence continues at coordinate 47,889,440 of NC_059075.1, forward strand.
TGTGATACATGATTATTAAAATCAGAAATCACATATTTTAGGTTCTTCCAGTTCTAAAAAACCAGATACACATCCCAGGTCAATATATGTACAACTTCAGGATCTCATAGCCAATCCTTTAGTAAACTAAACTTAAAAAGAGAAGAGAGTTATTAAAAGGTTAAAATGAATCATATACATCAGTGGTTCTCAACCAGGGGTACATGTACCCTTGGGAGTACACAGACGTCTTTCAAGGGGTACATCAACTCATCTAGATATTTGCCTAGTTTTACAATAGGCTATATAAAAGGCTAGCAAAGTCAGCACAAACTCAAATATCATAGAATGACTAGTTTATACTGCTCTATATACTATACTCTGAAATGTAAGTACAATATTTATATTCCAATTGATTTATTTTATAATTATATGATAAAAATGAGAACATAAGCAATTTTTTAGCAATAATGTGCTGTAATATTTTGAATGTTTATGTCTGATTTTATAAACAAGTAGTTTTTAAGTGATGTGTAACTTGGGGGTACACAAGACAAATCAGACTCCTAAAAGGGGTACAGTAGTCTGGAAAGGTTGAGAGTCACTGATATACACTGCAGTTGATTTTGGAGTTTGTAGATCAGGATTATAGCAGTGGTGTTAAATCTGCCAGCTTATAGTAAGTCTCTCTGGGGTCTCAGTCCATGATTTAAAACGTCCCTTTGTGAGAAATCATAGTTCAAAGTTATGCAGCAGGAAAGAGGCAAGAAGGTGCTGTCACTGTCTCCAATTTATACGCTCAGCCCATGTGCATAGAAAGTTCCTGTCTCAAACATGGAGTCAGCGATCATGTGTTCTACATGCCCTGCTAAGTCACTGGGTCTCCGTTGTCCATATGCTCATTGAGGCATCCTTGGGAGGGGCCCATTGGAAGAGTTGATTCTCCTTAATGGCCCATCAACCATGGCTAGCTGGTCTTGATGTAAATCTGTGTTGTGGGTGTTACCCAGGAACACAACATGTTTGAGATACAAACACATAGCTAAGATTCATAACTTCATATACAATGATAATACATGCATATAAACAGGATAACGTTGTTCAACTTTTCCAATGATACCTTACAAGGCATACTTTGTATAAGAGTTACCACAATTGTGTAGTAGTGGTAATACATCAGTGGTTATTCCTTAGTGTAAACATGGTCATCTTTCTTTTATACAGCACCACACCTACCTTATAGTAATTTCATCTAGACCACATTTCCCTACTTTGCTTATGAGAATGTGTCAATAGCCTTACTAACTCTGTCAAGGAAAGAAAGAAGTTTGGCTTGGCGTGACTTGTTCTTGGCAAATCCATGCTGGCTATTCCTTATAACACTATTATCCTCTAGGTGCTTGCAAACTGATTGTTTAATAATTTGTTCCAGTATTTTTCCAGGCCCTGCTGACTTAAATACTTCTAACTTACCTACATATTCTTTAATCTGTTCTTTCCCTCTTTTGGCTTGCATTCCTTCCCTCTTGTTAATATTAATTGTGTTGAGTATCTGGTCACCATTAACGTTTTTAGTGAAGACTGAAGCAAAATAGACATTAAACACCTCCGCCTTCTTGCTGTCATTAGTTATTAGCTCTTCTTTCCCCCCTAAGTAGAGGGCCTACACTTTCCTTTGTCTTTCTGTTGCTCCTAATGTGTTAAAAAACATCATATTGCCTTTTATGTCCCTCTTAGGTGTAACACATTTTGTGCTTTTGCCTTTAGGATGTTGTCCCTAAATGCTTGTGCTATTCATTTGTACTCCTCCTTCACAATTTGTCCATATTTCCACTTTTTGTAGGATTCCTTTTTGATTTTCAGATCATGAAAGAACTCCCGATGGAGCCATATTGACCTTTTACAATTCTTCCTATCTTTCCTTCACACTGGGATAGTTTGCTGTTGTGCCTTTAATATTGTTCCTTGAGAAACTGCCAGCTCTCCTGAACTCTTTTATCCCTCAGATTTTCTTCCTTTGGGATCTTACCTACAAGTTCTTTGACTTTAAATCTAGTTTTGTGAAGTCCACTGTCCTTATTCTGCTGCTCTCACTCATTTCTTTCCTCAGAATCATGAAACCGATCATTTCATTTACCCAAATTGCCTTCCATCTTCAGATTCACAATCAATTCCTCCCTCTTGGTCAGAATTAAGACTGAAATGGCTGCTCTTCTGGTTACTTCCTCCACTTTCTGAAACAAAAAGTTGTCCCCAATGCATTCTAAGAACTTATTGGAAATGTTTCGTTTTGCCGTATTATGTTTCCAACAGATGTCTGGGTAGTCAGAGTCCCCCAGTTATTACCAGGTCAAGTGTTTCGAGGCACAAGGGCAAAATGCTCTAGTAACAACCTTGCTAAAGAAGGGAAGGATTCTGTAATTCCTATCAGTGTGCAGTTTTTGGACATTTTTGGGGGTCTAGTAGATGTCTGATAATTTTGAGCGGGTTGTGGGTGGAGAAAACCTGTCCCCATCTGGATGCCGGAAAGAAGATATTCTAACCATTACCCCCTCAGTCACCCCAGAGCCTTCTGATAATTTGAGGGGACAGGAAGTTCTTTGCTAGTTTACCTATCCCTTTGTCTCTGGATGCTCGGAGGTGAGTAGGAGAAGTGTACCACTATCCTCTATCTTTATTTGGATCCTCCTTTCTGGTAAACAGCTCCAGTGCCTGCCTCTGCTTTAGCTTACCCAATGAGCAGCAAAGTGATGGCAACATCTTTCCTTTCAATTTCAAGGTCACCCATAGATCTATGAATAGCAGCAGACAAATTCTAGGAAATGCTAGGAAAATCTTAGAGCAACTCCAGCAGAGCTAGAGCTATCTGCCTGCTGATTCAGGAAAGAAGTATTGCTTCACATGCAGAAGATTTTCTTCCAAAGTATGGCATACATTAAGAGATTTTTCAGACCCCAATCCAGTGGACTGAAACACAAACATTATTATTTTGCTAAGTGTGTTTGTAAGTTTTGGGACTAAATCAATTGGACTACAGTCAGAATGCTCAGAAAATAGTGAGGAAAATCTAAGTTCTTTTATGACAATTTTGCAGGCATGATTTCTGCTTTAAAAAAGAAAAATTATAGTATGTAATAAAGGTGTTCTGAAGATTAAAACTGAATGGAAAAGTGCTTCATTTACAGTTAAAAACTACCATAAGGGACATATTTTAGGGTGTGAATAGAGACACATGAGAGACGAAGTGGGCAGGTAATATCTTTTATTGGATTAACTTCTGTTGGTGAAAGAGCTACATCTCAAGAGAGTAGATCCGAGGGCGACAAAACTGACATCTATGACAACAATGAGACTACACACTCATCGTTTTTATATCCTAAAATGCACACACCAATAGTAGGTCTTTAATCCCACTGAACATACCATTGTTAAACTCAAATAACTTCTTGCATCAAAAGACAAAATATGTGCAACTAAAAGAACTGTCAAATGAATTATTTTTGCTGCCAAGACATAAGTGTGTGGTCTTTTTCTGTATTCTACTGATAAACTAAAAGGTGCTGAATGGAAAAAAATGTGAATCTGAAATGTGACCAGAGAGAGCAAGACCCTGACTTGGCTGCCTGAGGGTCCCTGCACTGGCTGCAGGTTCAGCCTGCTCTCTCTCTCAGGGTATGTCTACACTACGGGATTATTCCGATTTTACAGAAACCGGTTTTTTAAAACAGATTGTATAAAGTCGAGTGCACGTGGCCACACTAAGCACATTAATTCGGCGGTGTGCGTCCATGTACCAAGGCTAGTGTCCATTTCCGGAGCGTTGCACTGTGGATAGCTATCCCGTAGCTATCCCATAGTTCCTGCAGTCTCCCCCGCCCATTGGAATTCTGGGTTGAGATCCCAGTGCATGATGGGGCAAAAATAGTGTCACGGGTGATTCTGGGTAAATGTCGTCACTCAATCCTTCCTCCGTGAAAGCAACGGTAGACAATCATTTCGCGCCCTTTTTCCCTGGATTGCCCTGGCAAACGCCATAGCATGGCAACCATGGAGCCTGTTTTGTCTTTTGTCACTGTCATCGTATGTGTACTGGATGCTGCTGACAGACACGGTACTGCAGTGCTACACAGCAGCATTCATTTGCCTTTGCAAGGTAGCAAAGACGGTTACCATCCCTATTGCACAGTCTGCCATTGTAAATTGGCGATGAGATGATGGTTATCAGTCATTTTGCACCATTTGCAATTGGAAATTGGCAATGACGGTTATCAATCCCTTTGTACCGTCTGCTGCTGTCATGGGTGCTCCTGGCTGGCCTCGCTGAGGTCGGCCGGGGGCGCATGGACAAAAATGGGAATGACTCCCCGGGTCATTCCCTTCTTTATGTTTTGTCTAAAAATAGAGTCAGGCCTGCCTAGAATATGGGGCAAGTGTACTAGAGAACCAGAGAGCACAGCTGCTCCAGGTCAGAGCCCCAGAGATCCCGCAGAAATGATGAGCTGCATGCCATTCTAGGGGGTGCCCCTACAACAACCCCACCCGTTGCTTCCCTCCTCCCTCAACCCTCCTGGGCTACCGTGGCAGTGTCCCCCCATTTGTGTGATGAAGTAATAAAGAATGGAGGAATAAGAAACACTGACTTTTAGTGAGATAAAATGAGGGGGAGGCAGCCTCCAGCTGCTATGATAGTCCAGGCAGGACATTAAAGGTGCGGGGGAGAGGAGCGCAGCCTCCCGCTGCTATGATAGTCCAGGAAGTACAGAATCTTCATTAGACATGAAAGGCGGGGGGGGGGCTGATGGAGCTCAGCCTCCAGCTACTATGATGAGGATGGTTACCAAGCCTTTTGTACCATCTGCCGGGAATGACCGGGAGTCATTCCCATTTTTACCCAGGTGCCCCCGGCCAACCTCACCGAGGCCAGCCAGGAGCACTCACGGGCTGATGACGACGATGGCTACCAGTCATTTTGCACCATCTGCCACCGGGAAGGGGATGCTGGTGTTCAGAACTGCAACACCCCGTCTACCAGCAGCATGCAGTAGACATAGGGTGACATTGAAAAAAGGCGAGAAACGATTTTTTTCCCTTTTCTTTCGGGGGAAGGGGGAGAAGGGTGTAAATTGACAACATACTCCCTGAAACACCCGGGAAAATGTTTTTGACCCTTCAGGCATTGGGAGCTCAGCCAAGAATGCAAATGCTTTTCGGAGACTGCGGGGACTGTGGGATAGCTGGAGTCCTCACTACCCCCTCCCTCCCTCCATGAGCGTCCATTTGATTCTTTGGCTTTCCGTTACGCTTGTCATGCAGCACTGTGCTGAGTCCCTGCTGTGACCTCTGTCTATCATAGCCTGGAGATTTTTTCAAATGCTTTGGCATTTCATCTTCTGTAACGGAGCTCTGATCGAACAGATTTGTCTCCCGATACAGCAATCAGATCCAGTATCTCCCGTACGGTCCATGCTGGAGCTCTTTTTGGATTTGATACTGCATCGCCACCAGCGCTGATCAGAGCTCCACGCTGGGCAAACAGGAAATGAAATTCAAAACTTCGCGGGGCTTTTCCTGTCTACTTGGCCAGTGCATCCGAGTTCAGATTGCTTTCCAGAGCGATCTCAATGGTGCACTGTGGGATACTGCCTGGAGGCCAATACCATCGAACACTAACCCTAATCTGACATGGCAATACCGATTTCAGTGCTACTCCCCTCGTCAGGGAGGAGTACAGAAATCGGTTTAAAGAGCCCTTTATATCGATATAAAGGGCTTCGTTGTGTGGACGGGTGCAGGGTTAATTCAGTTTAACGCTGCTAAATTCGGTTTAAACGCGTAGTGTAGACCAGGCCTCAGAGAGAGTGGAGTAACTTCACCTGCTTTGGGGCACTGTTGTGCCAAACCAGTCTGCTCCTCAGCACTGCTTCAGCTACATGTAGGAACTGTTCTCCAACTGAACTGCTAGGAGAAGCCTATAATTGGGCAGGGTTCCCTTTCTGGGTTTTGGATCCTGCTTTCCTCCACCCAACTTTACTTGTGGGGCCAGCAGAGCAGACCCGTAGGCTTCTGAGGGTTCATCTACACTGTAAGAAAAAAAAAGAAAAGAAACCCCACAGAAGCAACTCTCAGAGCTCAGGACAACTGATTTGGGCTTGCAGGGCTCATGCTATGGGGCTAAAAATAGCAGTGTAGACATTCCCATTTGAGCTGGAACCTGGGCTCAGAGCCTGTGAGCTGGGCTCCAGGCCGAGGAAGAATGTCTACACTGCTGTTTTCAGCCTTGTAGCATGAGACCGAGTCAGCTGAGCTGGGCTCTGAGACTCACTGCCATGGTGTTTCATTTTTCCCCCTTCCAGATGTACTTTCAGACCTCTTACACACAGTTTCAACATAGTGGAGCAGCTCCTTGGGCCTCTCCCCCTCCCCAACACAGTGTGATGGCTTCTTAGGCCCACTGTCACTCTTCTGATGCTCAGTATTACTGTGGCTGAGTCTGAATGTGTAAATGACTCCAGGTAGGTGGGTATGGCTGAACAAAGGTGAACGATGGGGTGATCCACTTGACCACGAGTTGGTGTCTGGAGTGGATGAGTGAGGGCTGAATGGATTTGGAGGAGAAAAAGTGGAAAAGACTGAAGGGATATTTAGAAAAAAGAAGCAGTGGAAGGAGAGACAGGTTAAGGGTTTAGAGTAGGAGGGAGAAGCTGAAAACATGAAGAAAAAGGGTGAGACTTTCATGCAGGGAAAGGAAAAGGAAGGGATAGAAAACAAGAAACACTGAATACAATCCTGAGAGCGCAAAGGTAGCCAAGTTAAACAAGACAAGGCAAAGTGGCATTGAGAAAAGGAAGAAGATGGAAGAAAAGCAAGGGAGACAGGCTTTGGCTACACTTACACTTCAAAGCGCTGCCGCGGCAGCGTTTTGAAGCGCTAAGTGTAGTCAAAGCGCCAGCGCTGGGAGAAAGCTCTCCCAGCGCTGTCCGTACTCCACCTCCCTGTGGGGAATAACGGACAGCGCTGGGGGCTTTGACTACACTGGCGCTTTGCAGCGCCGCAATTTGCAGCGCTGGAGAGGGTGTGTTTTCACACCCTGCTGCAGCGCTGCAAATTTGTAAGTGTAGCCAAGCTGTCAGTAAGTTACACTTCAAGTGAATTATTTAATAGAAACCTGAATGACAAACTCTTGCAATAAAATTCACATGCTGTGTGGATATACAGGTGTAACCCCTTTCATGTACATGATGCTGCAAACTCTGCCAGAAAAACAAATAATAATATCCTGACAAGAACAGCTTATAGTGTAAAGGCACAAGCAGGTATAAATATTTTTATCAGTATTAGAACTGAATCAGGGATGGAGAGGGAGAAATTTATCTTTTCCTGATAGAGTTGCTCTCCATTCCTGTCACTTTTATCCCTTGTAAAAAGCAGTGAAATTTTTGCCTTTGGAAAAAAGGAGACTGCACCAAATATTCCCACAATATTGTCCCAGGAGAGAATGACCCTGGACATATGTACAGAACATTTAGTTCTTACTCCTGAAAATTATTTAATATATTCTGGGATGTTCAGAAAATATTGCCCAGACTTCTTAACTGTGCAAGTCCAGTTTGGCTTGGCATTCCAGTGCTTTTTAAAAAGTATTTGGTATGCAAGTCAAGAGTAAATATGTTCTTAAAACATCCTGCTTTTACAGTGGTCAACACTGGACAGCTGTCAGCAGCAAACACTGAGTCATCCAATATGAAACTCTGCTGTCACACAAAGAACCCTATACCTAAACCTTGACAAGGACCTCAGAGAATATTTATATGAAAAAGCATTTGACAGTATTCAAAAACAATGGGGAAATCCTAGAGTCTTGAAGGTATTTCTTTACAGTAATACCATTTTACATCACGTGGCCCCCAAATCAGTAAATTTTCCATGTGGAATGTTGCTGATGAGTGTCAATGTCAGCTAAAGATATTTGCCTACTTGCAGCAGCTCTGCAACAAGTTTCAAACTCAGTGTTCTGTGGAGCAGTTTGGAATGTGATCATTAAAAAGCCCAATAGGATAAAACCCCTAATACACTGTTAATTAATCCCATATTTGAACAATCTTCCAAACATTTTGAGTTGAATTTATATCCTTCTCATTTATGCTCACAAATACTGTTTTATTTTTGCTAGAAATCCTCTGCAGTTAGTAGGGTGCAAACAGTAAGTGTACACATGTGTGCACTCACGCGCCTGCCATTATCTGCCTCTGACTGGGGTCTAGATTCCTGCAGATCCATCTATGTACTGTATCATAACCATCATGCATAAATATACAAATATATATCTACATTGTTTCAACTCTACATTGCACAACCTCTCTCTTCCTCCCAGTGATTCAGTATTTGTTACATATTATGTGATTGATATAAAGTTTATTAGTGATCTAGTCCACCCTGATAATAACCTTCTCTTAGAACACTTTCTTGGCAAAAGTGTACTATAATTAAAATCCACTTTGTATATGTAAGTCATTTCAGTCCATGACTTTTGGCAAATTGTGTTAGGTAATGAATTATTCGAAGGGAATAAACAAATGCAGGGGGCCTGAATCTGCTCTGTTAATCCTCTATAAATCAGGAGTAACTCCACTGAAGTCAATGGAGTTTCATCAGCTGAAAAATGGGGCAAAATCATTTAGAGCAGAATCAAGACTAAGGAGCCAGATATCTTTCTCACAGTAGTGCATACATTATTAGCCGACACTTTCCTGTATAACAGATAAATTCAGGATTAAATGTATTCATCTCCCCAGGATGAATTCTAACTGCATGCCTGTGGTATCTTGCTCCTAATGATAATGAAGTGGGAGCAATATGCACTGATCTCTTAAAATAATGAACCAGATTTCATGGAATTTCAGAAGCACATCCGGGTATTATGGTCATTACACAGTAGATGTACATGCTACACAGCCTGTGATAATACTACTATGGAAACTTATGTACCCGATGTTCCAGCTATCAGGCTGGATCTATTGCCAGGAAATAGTCCTCACCTAATCTGTTCAGAGCATGAACTGCAGGGAACACTTTCTATTTCTCCATTTCGCTCTGTTGGTGTAATTAATTGACACGGTATCACATTTGCAAGTATTAACATTAATTTGAAAAATATTGACCAGCACAACAACACACTATGCTGTACAGAATCATTTTTTGAACAAACTATAGAAAATAATAATATGAAACAAAAAGGATAATGTTCTAACTGAATTATCTCGTTTTTGGATAACAAAATACAGATAAAGAGAGCTATTTTTAGTTTTACTGTAGGCAATATCAACATTAATTGTAAATTTTAAATATAGATTTATGATAGTCCAGACTCTAATCTGCAAAACAGGATTTAATGAAAACAAACAAACAAACAATAGAGGTCAAATTTCATTTAAAGGAATACAAAACCTAACAACTAAACCAAAGCTTGGAGACAGCAGAAATTATTATTTCTGATCACTGTGCATCGTCGTTCTATAGTTGGTACTTGATCCACGGGAAGCACTACAACTCTCATTACTAACTAACTGGCAATAATAATGATTTTGCCAACATTTTTAAACTCAGGTGCCCATAATTAGGCACTTTAAACCACATTTAGACACTTAAATTAAAGTGACCTGAACGAGGCAGAAAGGGTTAAGCTTGGATGTAACACGTAGAAGAGTCTCTGCCCACTAAAGCACACTCTCTCCTCGAAAGCCTGGAATGGAAACCATGATTTCTGATTCTCACCAGTCCTCTGCTGTCAGCAAATACCTGTGAAATCCTACAGCAAAGTGCCTCATTCCTCTCTAGTGCTGGTCCACACAGAGGAAGGCAAGTTGCGATTGCTGTCAGTCCCTCTGTTACCTCAAGTGGCCTGTGCCTTTGCAGTGGATCTAAAGGTTCCAAGCCAGCTGATGACCCATGCGGGTGTCAATATGATGCCAGATGCTGAAATTTGTTTTTTTCCAGTTTCCTTTTTTATAAAAACCTTCAAAATGACACCAAAAAAGCTTGAAAGGTTTCAGAGGCAACCTTAATTCTGGCATTTTTAAATTTTTGAGTGCTTGACTTTGCAAACTTAATAATGTTCTTTTAATGTAGGGGTGTGTGTGTGCAAGTCATATATATCCTGTAAACTTGTAAAGGAAGCCTTCCTCATATGACCTGATACAGTGCCTAATTCGCTAACCTCATCACAGTTTGAGTGCACAGGCTGCTACAGGAGATTGTAAAATGTGTGCTGGGGATGGTTTGAGAGGAAGTGTCCTGCAATGAGGAGGGAAAGGAAGCCCTCACAGGCCTTAAAATAGCAGTAGAGCTACTCCAAGGCCTCAATTGGAGTACAGTTGGTTGCTGCACTTCTCTAATGGGGAGGGAGGAGGAGGTGATGTTCGCTCTTGGATTTAAGTGTCAATCAGACATGCCCCACCTGCTAATTCCCCAGAATGCAGCGATGAGGAGCCCTACAGAGTGCAGAGGGTGCTCCCTGCATCCTGATCTGCTTTGCATTGTGACAATGCCTTCCTACTTCCTATATATGCAGACAGCCTGTAGAAACAAAAAGATGGGCTCCTAACGATGCCCTGCATCATTATTTCCACTGCGTGATGCCAAATTCAACAATTAACCTTACTAAACAAGGATCTGATTGGCATTACCAGTCTAATTTTGCAGGTATAATTTGTTACCCTAGTATAAGAGCAAGTACAACATTGTATGAGTAGAATTTGGCCAACATTTTAAAACTTGACTGTCTGTTAGGCACACAGTTACTGATTCTGTTCTCTTTTCCCCCAGTGGAAAACAGGAAAAACTCCAACAAAAACAATGTGATTGTACCAGGGTAAAACTTCTGTGAATTAGACCAGAAACAGGCCCCTAAATGGGTGGAGTGGGGTCAGAGACACTGAGCACCATCAGCTCCCATTGACATCAGTGGAAATGGCAAATACTCAGCAACTCTGAAAATCAAGTCCCTGACAGTATTTTGGTGGCTAATTAACAGTTTAAAGTACCCAACTTTAGCCATTCAATGTAAAAGGGTTGGTAGTTACTAAATAAAGTGTGCAGCCGTACCTTCAATAGTACTGTACCCTTCCCTTTGACTTGTGTAGCAATTCCATTGAGTACTGCATAGGGCGCTAAACCTATAAGCACTTGCCACAGACTCTAATTAAAATTTTAATTCAGCTGCCCCACAAAATGAATTTGACATCCTGGTATGTAAGGGCTGACAATGTCCAAAATAAAGCCCTTTAGGGAAAGAAAATGCTTTGGGTGTATCATGCTGCCAAAGACTCAGAGGAACAAGTTCCTCACCTTAGGGAACATCACAGCAAAAACACAATTCACTTGCCAAAATAATGTGGGTGATGGATTTCCTATAAAGCAAATGGTGTCAGAGCCCAAATAACCAAAGGATGAGGGTTAAGCAGGAGGTCTCAGTCACAGCCACAGCCACTATTAACAGATTTAAAAGCAGCAGGGCCATCTTAAAATCAATCTGCCACTTTATAGGCATCCCATGTAGATAACGGAGAGTGGGTATAAGATGCTCATGGTACCTGCACACCATGAGAAGATGTGCTGCTAAATTCTGCTCAAGCTGCATGCCACATAAAAGCCCTGCTGGAGGCCCTTCAGAGCAGAAATTACAAGTCACCAGTGCCTGTGTTGCTTCTGCACAGTCACTGTGCAATAAAAAAAAAAACAGTCTGCACTGGCTATGCCCTGAAGCCTCCCCCACTTTCTTCCCACATTTAATACACTGAGACTTTCTATGGAAAGGGTGTGGTCAGAAGTGACCACCTAACTTTTTGTCTGCATAAAGTTAGTGGAAAACCAGGGGTGGCTCTAGGCATTTTGCCGCCCCAAGCATGGCAGGCAGGCTGCCTTCGGCGGCTTGCCTGCAGAGGGTCCGCTGTTCCCGTGGCTTCGGTGGACCTCCCGCAGGCCAAAGCCGCGGGACCAGCGGACCCTCCGCAGGCAAGCCGCTGAAGGCAACCTGCCCGCTGCCCTCGCGGCGACCAGCAGAGCATCCCCCACGGCTTGCCACCCCAAGCATGCGCTTGGCGTGCTGGGGCCTGGAGCTGCTCCTGTGGAACACTATGTAACTGCCAATGTAAAACTGAGCCTAGAGTATCCTCCAGCCAGGTCTCCATAATACATACCACATGACAGAAAACAAGAGTGTACAAGTCTTGATCACAACAGACGTGTCATTATCTGACTAAAAATTCAGTACGGAGTCTGGATGACCTAGTCTACCCTATGTACACAAGTATATCTTTATAGCAGGCAGGAGAATTTGCAGAAAGTGATTTAAACACCAAGCTTTCTGACATCTACAAGATTTATCTCCCTTGTGGAGTATGATAGTACTCCAAGCACCTCTAAGAAAGGTTTTCAAATGCCTCACCCACTCGATTCATCCATATCATGACTTCTTCATGTGCAGCCATCTTCCATGTACACATAATATAGATGAAATACTATAAGAGACTGAGGTATCAAAAGAAGAGGTGCTGGAAAAAATTGAAAATTTAAAAAGTAATAAGTCACCAGGCTCAGATGGTACATCCAAGTGTTCGGAAGAAACGGAAGTGTGAAGTGTTAAGGGGAAGAGCTATAAAGAAAATATGCCGGTATTTAAAAAAGTTAAAAGTAAAGGGAATTACAAACCAATATTCCTTAAAGCTGTACCAGATAAAATGGCTGACACAATAATGGGAGGGAGGGATAGCTCAATGGTTTGAGCATTGGCCTGTTAAACCGAGGGTTGTAAATTCAATCTTTGAGGGGGCCATTTAGGGATCTGGGGAAAAAAAAATAGTTGAGTATTGGTCCTGCTTTGAGCAGGGGGTTGGACTAGATGACTCCTGAGGTTCCTTCCAACCCCGATATTCTCTGATAATAAAAATAGAATAATTAAATACCTGAAGATCATATTATCATAGGGTCTAACCAGCACAGTTTCTGCAAAGGGAAATCATGTCTCACTAATCTATCAGAATTCTTAGAATGTGTCAATAATGTGGTGGATAAACCAGAACTGATTGACACAATTTATTTAGATTTTCAAAAGATCTTTGACCAGGTCCCTCCCAAAAGGTTACTAAAGAAGCAAGTCATGGGGTGACACACGATATATTGTCATGGATTGAAAAACTGGCTGGCAGGAAACAGAGAGTAGGATTAAATGGTCAATTTTCATCTTGACAGAAGGTTAACAGCAGGTACCTCGAGGTTTTGACCTAGGTTCTGTGTTGTTTAATATATATATATATTATATATATATTATGATATATATATATTATGATCTGGAAAATGGGGTGAGAGCAGTGAGATTGCAAAATCTGAAGATGACACAAATTACATAGGTTAGTCAAATTCAGAGAGGACTCTAAGAACATCAGAGGGACCTAACCAAGCCAGATGAATGGGCAACTAATGACATTCAGTGTTCATAAAAGCAAAGTAATGCACACTGTAGGGAAAACTTTAAACTACTTGCATTCAGCTCAATAAAGCCCTGCTCAATGTGCAGCCTAAAAAACTAAGAAGGTGTTAGGATACATAAGGAATGGGATGTAGAACAAGATGGAAAATATTATAATGCCATTGTATCAATTAAATCAATGGTGAGTCTTCATGTGGAATACTGTGGTTAGTACTGGTTACTCCAACTCAAAAAAGGATATTGTAGAATTAGCGGGGGTTCAGAGAAGAGCTATGAAAATGCTTACAGCCATGGAAAAACTCTCGTCTAAAAAAAGATGTCAAATACTGGGATTGTTTACCTGAGAAAGGAGATGAACAAGAGGGGACATGATAAAAGTATATAAAATAATGAATGGTATAGAGCAGGGGTCGGCAACCTTTCAGAAGTGGTGTGCCGAGTCTTCATTTATTCATTTTAATTTAAGGTTTCGCGTGCCGATAATACATTTTAACGTTTTTACAAGGCCTCTATAGTCTATATTATATAACTAAACTATTGTTGTATGTAAAGTAAACAAGGTTTTCAAAATGTTTAAGAAGCTTCATTTAAAATTAAATTAAAATGCTGATCTTACGCTGCCAGCCTGGTCAGCCCACTTCCAGCCTGGGGTTCTGTCCACCTAGGCCGGTAGCGGGCTGAGCGGGGCCTGCGGCCGGGATGCCAGCTGGCAAGGGGCTGGCAGCTGGGACCCCAGACCTGGGGGGGGGGGTTCAGGGGTCAGGGCAGAGGGCTGGGGTTGTGTGGAGGTGCAGGGCAGAGGGCTGGATGTGTGGGGGGGGGGGGTTCAGCGCAGAGGGATGGGGCTGTCGGGGGGTACATGGCAGAGGGTTGGGGGGTGGGGTGCAGGGCAGAAGTCTGGGTGTGTAGGGGGGTTCAAGGGTCAGGGCAGAGGGCTGGAGGGTGTGGGGGGTGTAGAGCAGAAGGCTGGGTGTGTGGAGGGGTTCAAGGGTAAGGGCAGAATGCTGTGGGAGGGTCAGGGCAGAGGGCTGGGAGTATGGGGGGTGCAGGGCAGAATGCTGAGTGTGTGTGGGGGGGTTCAGGGCAGAGTGATGGGGCTGTGGGGGTACAGGGCAGAAGGCTGGGTGTGTGTTGGGGTGGAAGGTTCAAGGCAGAGGGCTGGAGGATGGGGGATGCAGGGCAGAAGGCTGAGTGTGCATGCGGGGGGGGCAGGGCAGAGGGCTGGGGTGTTCGGCTCGTGGAGGTGCTCCCAGACCCTTGCCCTGAGAGGCTCATGGCAGGGGGCTGAAGGGATATGCCCTGTTCCACCCCCTTCCCCAAGGCCCCATCCCTACCTCTTTCTGTGTCCTCTACGGAGCTGCCTGCATGCTCCTGCTCTTCCCCCGCCCCCTTGGGAGAACACTTTTATATCTGTGAAGAGTCTGTAATATCAGAACTAAGGAACTTCCATGCTCAGAAGACAACTTAACAATTTTTAAGACCTTATTAGAATGGTCACATTGTTCTTGACCTATTGTTTTTCTATTCAACATCATTATTTCAAAATACTTCACAATCCTCTAAATATCTTTCTTAGGAACCCACAGCTCAGACTCAAATTCCTCTTTACTAGTTCTCATTCTCAGTATCAGTGATATCTAGTTACTATGGAGGGGACTGTGCAGAAGAAGAGATTTCAAAGTACTGAGAATTGAAAAATTACACGAAACATAGTTTAAGAATCAAAATCCCTTCAACTGTTAACAGAATTAACTGTGCAATATACATGGTGACTGCAGCCAACAAGTGCTGTTGAAGTCCATTATCCCACAGCTTAGCTCCAAAATCCACCATATCCTTCTAGAAACCCTGGGTGTCCTTTTAATGTATAATGATGAAAGGAAATCACTTTTTGGTATTAGTGAGTTTAATCACTCCCTCATGAAGAGAAAAAATTGAGGCAAGGCACATCTACCCTTTCGTTCCCATTCTTGTCACTGGCTACAATGCCTGCAGGTGGCAACTAATTCACTCCTTGACAAGTGTCACCCCACACCCATCCCAGCATCCTGACAGAGAATGATCGTTTAGCACCTTTGTACTGGATATTCCCTAGAAATTAGCCTAAAATTCCCCTCCCCCCTTGTACACATTGTGGATTTCCAGCAATGTTTGTCTAGCACTAGTGCACCTCCATCAATGCTAGCACAATTGTGGAACCACCGGAGTAGACTACGTCTAGACGACATGGTGATGACAATGCTGTGCCTGATCTATGCTTGCGTTTCTATTGTTATTAGCAAAGGTGAACCAGTGCAAGACCATCCGTGGGGTGGAAGAGCTGAAAATTCTTACTATTATGGTAGCCATTGCAATGACATGAATCTCACACCATCTTCTGGAACAGGTTGTTCTTAACCCTTAAATCTGTTCAATGGCAATTGAAATAATTAAGCCTGGCATTTTTAGGGTTAAACGTCAAGTAGGAGAAAGAGCTGAAAAAGGAAATTCCCCAGCTTCTTAGTAATGAAAAGCTGAGGGTATACCTTCTGTGGTTGTCTGTGAGATGTTTTCACATCTATGTGTCAAGGGTTTTTCAAACTGACAACTTGCAAATTTGAAATACAAAAATGCCCAAAGCGATATTTTAGTGGCTCAGGGAAACTCTTGTATGGGAAAAAGAATTCTAAAGTGAAACGTCTCTAGAAATCACACAGGGCCTGACCACGATACTCTAATTATGCTAATTGCTTCAATGCCCTTGCTTTATTTATGCTGAGCAGCTAAGATAAATAAAGGAAAATTGCTTTGGATCTAACTGTATTCATATCAGAATGCAAACTAGCCTGTGTTTGTTATGTGATTGCTGATCTGTTTACACTAAATTCTGCAGGTAATTGCAGTTTTGATTGCACATTTATTTCTAGCTGCACAGGTCCCAGGACTAGGTCTGTCTGTTTTTATAATTAAACCATTTTGTAATATCTAAACTCACTAAAGAGCAAAATGATGCTTTAAGAATTTACATATTTTATGCATTAAAGATAATACTTTGGTGCTCAGTGACAAAGAGGAAAAATTCTGTTTGTCACTAAAAAATGGACAGCATGTTCTGGATTTGAAGAAATTTGAGACATCTGTTCCAAGGCCTGTTCACTGAGTAGGACAGATGTCCTCCGCATCCCCGTAATCTGGTATACAACACATACTTTTTGAACTTTCAGTTGTAACTTTCAGATAAGTAAAATGTTAACAGAATGAATTGTGACTTTGGTGATTAACCACAGCATCTAAATAGTAGCCTGCATCTAAGCACAATTCCAAAAGTGCAAGCCTTTTTCTGCACCTTACCTATCCTATACCAGATGCCTTCCATCTGAGCATTGAAACACACCTTGCAAACATTAATTCAGCCTCACTATATCCCTGTGAGATAAATCTTTTCCCCATTTTGCAGATGAGGAAACCGAGGCACAGAGGCAGTTGAGTGACTTGTCCAAACTCTCATAGGAAATCTGAGGCCAAAAAGACAGGAATATAAAAAAGATTTTCTGATTCCCAATCGTTTGCCTCAAGCACAAAGTTATTATTATTTATACTGCATTATAAGTATATATGGCATGTGGCACACACTTAAGATGGCAGGTGCGGAGAAGTTGACAGTGTAGATTACAAACCATCCCTCTGCCCTTGGTGAAGAATTCAAGGTGAAGAAGTTCTCTTTTTTTGTTTCAATGTATTTAACACACTCTGAAACCTTAATCTGAAGTTCAACACTGGTTTCTTCTCCCTTCCCACCTCCCTCCACACCCAAGCATCAAATTTAATATTTTCTTCTACATCTTTGGGAAATGCCTATTGCTTTCACATTACAAGGGGGGGGGGAGCCTTCTAATCTCAATTCTACAAATTTAGAGCTTTGTCATCTCTGTGTTGCTTCTTCATCCATCATCAGATTCCGAAATCAGTAATTCAGTCTGTCCCACTTAATGGAAGACTTAATATCAGTCTATGCAGACTAGTCCGGCAAGCTACTTAGCCTAGATTACACTATAGCGCTATGCCTCAACAGGGCATGCTTAGTAGGCTGTTGGTAGCCTTGGATGCTTTGAGACACAAGGCCAAAGGCTTTACACCACCCAAGAAGTGCACAATAGCCCATAAATGCACACCTTGTCACAGCTATCATGGTATAGCTCATTAATCTTTTTAAAGAACAGTTTTATTTGTAGAAAAGGTATAAACTGTGTCCTGCCATTATGAAAAGTAATTCCTAGCAAAATTATCACTGTCACCACCATGCTACCCCAGGCCTTTCTGCCTTCTCTTCCTTCTCTGCCCTCTTCCTCTTATAGCAGGCCCTATTTCCCTTACTGGTTGCAGCTGTGGGTGCCTGCCTCCATGACTGGCAGCTCTGGCAGCTGCAAGAGATTGTGATCAAGCTGCTTGCTTGTAAACAAGAGGGACTCTCCTCCCCCATCTGTCTATGTTCAGTAATGGGTTTGAAGACCCCACTACAGTCACCAAGCAGCCAATTTTAACTGTCTTCTAAAGTGCAAAGTGGCTGTGAGGGTCACACATTGTTGCCTAGCATTTGGAAGCATGGGCAGTTTAAAAATGTCTCTTCTCCTTGAGCACATCACTCTCCCCCTCAGCTGCCTCTCCTCACCTCTATCCCCACAGGGTTCTTTTTACAAATTATGAAGGAGAGTTTGGGAAATTAAGAATATTTTATTTCATTAGCGCTACCCATATTCTGAAATTACTTTCATGCTTTTGCCCATGAAAAGATCAAAGATGGTTTGTGGGAAATTATCCATCTTTGGTCACACTGCTTTTGCTTGAGAGCTCTGAGATCTGTTGAAGCAACTTGAATGCTGCTTAGGGCTCCCCTGGGGACCAAAGAGGGAAGTGCCCTTGGAAAACTGAAAAGAATTGGGAGCTCAAATTGCCCTTCATTTTTGACTGAAAAAATAGTTTTCTTGTAGAAAAAAAAAGTTGTTGCTGCATACAACTGCTTTTCGATTGAAACTGAAATGCTGATTCAGCTCCCTCTCCAATTTTTGTTTCTCTGCCTCCCTGCAGGTGGAGGTGATAGTGAAATTCCCTCTCCTGCCTATGGATATCTCCAAATATTGTATCTATACCCTAACATGCTAGGCATGGGAGGCTGCTATAATTGTAGGAAATGTTTTCTAGGAGTAATCTCACAACATCCATATTGAGTGATGCTGTAATAGAGGGTCAGGTGCTGCTTGTGGAGTCCTCTTCTGTTACCTTGTAGCTTTATCTGTAACCTCAGCATAACGCAAAGCTCAGACATTGATCTGAACTTTGTCTAAGTTTGAGGTTGTTCAGATCCTGGGTTTTGGTTCAGGCTCATCTTCAATTAAACCTTAATAATATTTCAGTAAAGGTCCAGTTATTACAAGTAACCCTTTTGTGTAATACACTGGCTAAATGTGTAGCTACATCACTGCCCTCTTTGGGAGAGAATGATAGGCCTGCTTAAGTGCATTAATATATTGCCTTATTAAACTGGTCTACAGAGCATAAAAGCCTTAATATTATTACATACAAGCAGAGTGCATTCTTTAACTCAAATAGCACAGGCCTGAGTTTCTGGGTTTTACCCCAATGATGTATGTGTTTGTGCCTTTTTTTCTCCTGGAGTAAGGGCCTTTCTGCTGGCAACATAGTGCTGTTTTTAGCCGTGTTTTGTTTTTCAAAAGAAAGATGCAAAACAAGGGACCAATATGTAACAAATCCATGGCACCATACATAGACTCTATCTAGTCATTAGTCAGACCATAGAAAGACAACTTGGGAGGAGAACCACTGCCCATAAAATATGAGTTTCCAACACTTGAGAAAATAATAGTGCAGTCAGACTAAGACACAGAATAAGTAGGCTGCAGCCATTAGAGGGTAGCAAAGACTAGGCTGGTCCAACCTTCTATCCAGTAGCACACAGTGAAAAATACACTGGACTTGAGCAGTCCTAACATTCTCATCCAAAGAGGGCATTGATGTCGCTATGCATTTAACCAATACATTATACATAAAAGTTACTTGTAATTACTGGCCAAATCATGGCGTCTTACACAGAGCACACAGGGCCTTTTCCCAGGAGAACACCACAGATGTTAAGGGGCAGGTACTGTCTAATGCACGGATGGGCAAAGAGAATCTCTGCAGACTGCCCACAGCCTAGGCTCTTGCACAGCGGAAATATATAATTTCTGTTGCATTTTGAGCCTAACTAGACAATCTAAGGTCCCAGATCTGGCTCACTGCCAGTATATTTGCATTTTTATCTCATACAAAAGTTACGTAAATTAGATATTACTTGGGTGGCACAAAATGGTACTTGAGTTCTTGCCATGTTGCCCTTGGTTTCACAAAACATGGGCACCCTTGCTGTAATGCTTGCTCTAGCAGAAATACCCCCTTTATGTGCATGTGTGTTATTTGGAATTGGTATGGATCTGATAAATTAAGTAATTAAAAATGGATACATGTTGGATACTCCATTGTGTTCAGACCTGGCAGTTATTCTTTACTGAAACATGTTTCACTTGGGTACATGACACACAAAAACAGAGAATGAGATATTTAGGCTTCATAAAAGGTGACAGAGTTTACAGATCTGAATTCCTCTGTTAGCTCTTTTGCTTTCAGTCAAGGTACAATGCAGTTTTTCTCACACCGCTCCTAATATACCTGAGCCCCGAGATTTCCTACTGCCCTCTGGTGGAGTATAACAATATATGTCAGCTCTATGCTCATTTATTCATGCATATCTTAAGTGAAGACTGACTATAATCGTATCTGTCACAATTATGCCATTTAAAGTCACATAAACCTGTCTTCTCCCATATTAAAAGATGATGTTTCATTTTGTCACATTTTGACTTGCATTCTTTTTAACTAAAAATGGTTACATAGATCATGTACTTACTTATATATTTATTTTTTAGGAAGAAAGTATCTCTTAATCCTGCTGTTCTTTAAACATTTTCTGTATGCATTTGAAGTGTTTTATGTTTGTTCTACTTTTATTTAAAGTAATTATTTTTGCAACACATTTTGGGTGACATACCTACTACTAAGAAAAAAAACCCAACAACTCTCTCTACCAGCTGCCTCATCACAATAATAGACTGAAAATTTGGAATAATACAAAACATTTATTTTTTTTTATAGATTTTGTCCCCAACTAGAATGAGTCAGAAGTATGAGGAGGGAATCAAGACCGGAAGAGCTGAGTGAACAGGCAGAGTAAGTGGACAGGTCAGAGAAGTAGGATGGAGCGAAACCATGGAGAATTCTGAAAACCAGAAAGGCCAAGTTGAAGACTGAGAATGCAGGTGATACTGTCTTGCTTCTTGGAGCAAAGAGTAGTATGGATGTAGCATTCTCGATCTCCTTAAAAATTAAATATGAGGGATTAAGGAACAGATTATATAGAACCAAGATTATAATGTTCCTCATGAAAACTATAGTTTGGAGGGGAAGGGTGTTGTTCACAAGAAAATGAACTGAGTAGCACAAGAGTGTCTCCCTACCTTATTTGCTTTTACTGAAATACTAAAGCACCCATTATAACTATCAGTTCAGAACAATTTGCTTAACTGTTATTGAGGCTAAATTCTGACCAAGATCCCTGATGTGAAAGTTACTAAATTACTGATCCATCAAAATGAAGCTATTTCCTGTATAACATTTACAGAATGCTTTAATATAGATTCAGTAACCAGGAGTATGATTTTTTCCTGATCTCATTGCCACTTCCCCATACAGTGAACCTCTGGAGAACTCAATCCACTGATCCTTCATGACTAACAAGCTGTTTAATTCACCAATGGTTTCCTTCATTATTTTACAGTTTCAGCTTGGGAAAGCTGAGTGTATGTACTGAAATGACTTTTACAAGGACTAGTATAGTAGTACTACCGTAATAGCAGTTCCTTACTTATCAGGAATTCAAAAATCCTACTAAGAAATGCCTTTTTTATTTGAAAAAATGCAGCAAAGCCTGTGCAAAGTAAAGATTGTTAAGAAAGAAGAAAAGGGTTTCACATAAAAAGATTTCAAAGATTTATTTTTGTATTTAAATGACTTAGAGATAGTGCAGGTTTATCTACTGATAATTCTTGCCTGAGACATACGGTACCTTCAAATGTAGCCTGGGCATAAGTGAAAGAACATCATTTACACCTGATAGTTATGAAAGGTCATGAGTGAGGAAATAAATTCTAGATATCCTAGCTCTGGGGTTTTTTTTGTTTTTTTGGGGGGTGGGGTTGTGCTATATCTCTCTTTCTTGTTATGTGAATGTGTATATAACCATATGTGCATACAAACACACACAAACTTATCAACTAACAATAAGGATTGTTTTAAACCTCCTCAAACTAATTTACTTTCCTGTTTGTTTATTCTGCTTATTCTGTCTCCTCATCTAATCTCCTTTGGGTCCACATGCTCCTCTGTTCTCTTTTCTCCTCTCCTGTTGGTCTCCATATTCTTTCAATTTCATAACCTCTCTTTCTGTCAAATAGCACAGTACACTCCACAGGTCCTAGACAGACAGGTAAAAGATAATCCTCCAAAAGGTAGGTTTAGCAGTATGTTAACTGCACTAGTCTCCCACCCCTAAAGACTTCCCTTCGAATCCTCATTTACAGTAGGTGATAAGTGAGATGAGTTTGGTGGTCTCATTCCAGTCTCATTTCTGCTTATCATGACTGGGCACAATTAACAGCTATGACATGCCTAAGCAAAGCTGTGTGGGGAATCTTAACCATTTCAAGCCAATGTTATTACTTCATATCAATGGGCACTCATCACAATTTTTTGGATAAAAAAATGTGTGAAGATTTAGTTCTGAAGAAGTGTGACCATTCCTGCTCCATTTATTGTATCTGTCTAAAGACCAAATATGCATACATCCTCTACCCTTGGCAGAATGCTTTTAGTAGCTAAAATTCAGTTAAACAAATGTGTTCCACTTCACATAACAGCCCTGGTATGATGCTGCAGTCATTTAGAGAGCAAAATTTCTTACCAACAGAGATGTTCCTATCTGACTGCATCAAATTGAAGGTGAACTATGCACTGTAGCTGCACTATTTCAAATAAGGGATACTGCAAGGAAAACAAACCAAAATGACTGGGAACTGGTTCCAGCTACATGGCTAATAATTACATTTTCCCGTCACTGAAACTCTGAAAATATCTGAACAAAAACTAATAGCACATCTCATACCAATTTCTGTTGAAATTCTCTTTTAAACAATTGTATGTTATAGGTTTATAGATTTTATCACAGAACTGTGTCAAGTTGAGTGCCTGATTCAGAGCAAAAGGTCTGTGTGTATACGCACAGATGTTTGTGTGTTTGTACTGCTTTAATAGTACATTATTTTTTTGTTTATATATATGAAATAAAGCCTTCTGTTGCAGTCAAAAATGCAGTAGAAGGTTTCAAAAAGTCTGTTTTTATTGTAAATTAATCAAATCAATAAGTCAGGCTGGACAAGCTATCTTAGCAAATATAAACTTACAGAAAAATAACACCAGTAGCAAGAGGCAAATGTTTGTTTTGATTTATTCAGTATTTCAGAGAGTTTTTTTTTCTATGGGAACAATATGTAAGGCATTGAAAATTCAGAAGGCACATCTTTTGTATGCCATAAAAATGTGCTGCTAACCTACAATACTCTCATAGAAATACAATTCAATAAGGAACTCAGTTGGGAAGATGCCTCAACTGAACAACATGAAAAAATGGTCAATACAAGTATGATTTAGTTTACTCTTACAAGGGATTTTGATGCTGGAAATAAATAGGTCTTTGAAACTTATAAAATAAAACCAAGATAAACACAGATCCACATTTTTAATTCTTACACATATTTAATGTGACTTTTAGCAGATCATTGCCTCTGAATTATCCTTTATATCAAGCCTATCACTTGAGAAGTGTTACAGCACTTAGCCCTCAGGGCAAAGATAAGTCTTCACTATTGTCACATACAGTACACATATTCAGCCATATTATGCTGAATGGGAATACAGTACCTTGTAGAAACAGTACTGATTCCCTAAGAATATCCTGAGATGCTTATCAAGCTGTTAAAGGAGACATCAGTCTTTTGTCTGTATTGCCCTTGACACATCCTCAAGGAAAGTATCTTGAAATTTTTTGTCTTCTGAAGAACCCTCAGACCTCTTAGGTCTAATGTAGGTTAAGTGCCACACAGATCTCACAAGAATGTAAAAGCACCTTAAAAAATGACAGTCTGACTTACCACAAACAAATAAAATTCCAGTGCTAAATGTATAAGATCTAGCACCTATAATGATATTCTAAAGCTATAAAAATCCACATAGTGTCCTAAATAGGAACAACTAAAAATTGATACTAAAATCTATCAAATGCCACCTAAAAAAAAAAAAAGAGGGGGAGGAATTACCACATTATTATCCATTATCATTGCTTATATTTCCAAGGGTAAATTATTATCTATCTGCATTCAGCATTTGTTTACTGGATTACCACACAGAATACATAGCAAACCTCCTGTATGGTGGCAGCACTCCTTTTTTTCTTTCACTCAGTGATTGTATTAACGTTAGGGATTTTGTTACTCTGAAACTGTTGTATATTTATAAATATGAAATAAATCCTTCTGTTGCATAGTCAAAAATGCAGAAGGTTTCAAAAAAATCTGTTTTTATTATATATGAATCAAATAAATAAGGTGGGGTGCTAAGTGGAAATGTGTAAATGACTAGGAAATACCCTGTACATCAAAGGCAATAATTCTGAATATTTTATTCCAACTATCATAGTTAGAATTTAATTTAACTATTTAATAAACTGTGTTTGGTTCTCAAGCCCTAAAAAATTCACTTTGTATTCCTTTTGTTTGTTTTCCCCTGCCTCTTGCACTCCATGGCATTCAACAGAACTTACATACATCGTAAGAATAAACATTCCTCATTTCGTATTTTTTCCACAGGCAAATCGCAATAAAAAACATGGCTTTCCTCTCTCATCAGAGACTTAAAAAAAAAACAAAAAACCCTTTTGTCAGATTATGCAAAATAATCAAACACTGACCATGAAATTGGCTTTCATTCTCTAAAATACATTTTAGCTTTTGTTCAAAATTTACTTTACAAAATATTAGCACTTTGCAAATAAAGTCTCATTTGTATCTCACATGTGAATTGCACTGGAATGGATATCAAGCCATTTTTCTGCCCATAAACATAGGTAGCATTATTCCCCTTAAACCTATTGAGCATTGGGGCCAGAGAGAGAAATTCACTCCAGAGAAGGACAAGCTGTGATACTGCTGTTGTTCTCCTGCTGGCAGGGATGGGGTGAGGGGTTCGACAGGGGAGGAAAGGAACTTTAAAATCTGGCCTTAAAAGATCCCTACCAGTGGAAGATGATAGTACATTTTTATGATAGATCTCTCATGCCCAGTCTACTCCTTTCATTGCCAGCCTCATAACATTCTGGACCACACTCATCTGATTTGAGTCCTCTGGTAGGATGGGTGTTGCAAGTGCTGATGGATTTTCTCCTATTGGAGCTTGCAGCTTGGGTTCCATCAGTAGGAACCAGAGGTATCCAGTGAGTGAATATGGTCCCTCAGTAAGTTTCAGGTCTTAGTCTTTAATTATATGTGACACTTGAAATTTAAAATAGTTTGACAGTTAAATTCACATATATTATAATGCCTTCCCATGCAAATTACAAAAATGTGTATTTAGTTACACAATATCTCAGCTCACCTTCCCATGCGGAATCAATATAACGATGGGGAGCATGGAGACATGGGAAAAGAGCACAGAACAAGTCACAAGGAGAAGGCACAAATGGCCAAAGATGATTTATTGTGTGTTGTGGGGGGGAGGTGTTTTTTTAATTCTGGAAAGTCTAGTAAGCAAATCAGACTAGTGACTGTAGTTTGCACAACAGGCACTTATGAGTCAGATAACCTAACTTGACCCAAGCCTTGGAAATATTACAGGGTATGATTATTTATTTTGTAAGCTAGGTAAATTTTTACACATGAAAGTGAGGGTTTGACTGTCGAGGGCCAGTCATCTTAGTGTAGGGACGAAGGTACTGTGCGAACCTTCCTACATAAGTCTGTCTATATATCTCAGTTCTGAGATGAAACACCCTATTATTTCAGTCCTGAGAGTCTACAGAGTAGAGACAGACAATAATGCTGGGTTGTGTCAAATTGTACAGGGAGAGTGTGATGTGGATAAATAGTAAATGGACTAGCTGAGACCACCAAATTTATTTCACTTGTGACCTATCCAGATTTGAAACCAGCCCCCTATGGATATAATTTTATTAGAATGAACCAGTCTTAAACAATTTCTCCAGAGCGTTCCCTGAAGCATGCATTCCATCAAGTCCAGGCATGCATGCTTTCTTTTTCTACCTGTGTTTTTCATTGTGCAAACACATTTCTTTCAGTCATTAAAAGAACAGATTTTCTCATCAGGGTATTTAAAGCTCGAGAATATGCCTCCCATGCATTGGTATCAGCAGAAGATGATATCAAGGCAAAATCTCTGGAGCACTAGAAGTAGCATCTTAAGGAGCATGAGTCTAAGAGTATGTCTACACTGCCGATGTTAAAGCACTGCTGCGGCAGCGCTTTAATGTGGCTGTGCAGTTGCGGCTCCAGCACTGAGCACTGTAAAAAACCCACCTCTGCGAGGTGAATAGCTACCAATGCTGAAACTTGCATTGCTGAGGGGGGTGCTTTTCACACCCCTGAGTGAGGAAAGTTTCAGCACTGTGAGTGGCAGTGTAGACAAGCCCTAAGATGACTATAACAACAGTTCTCCTACACTAAAGTCTTGCCTACACTAGCTTAAAATTCCCTATGGTTGATCCCACCATTTCAGCTCCACCAGTAGTAGCAATGATGGAAATGCTAGACAAGCCAAGGCACCTGAAGCTTCTAGCAGTTCTTCCATCAAGTCATTTAGACTTCCTCTGAGAAGAGTTAGACAACACGTTGCTACTTTGTGCAAGTGTCAGACAAAATCTGGACCCATATAAATACAACCCCACTGAAATACAGCTAGCTCTGAAGTGGAAAACAGTACTCACATCATGCTATATAACCACTGTGGAAAAGAAGAAGGGTTGGCCAAGGTCATTAGTAATATGTGTAGCTGAGGCCTGGCCTGACATGAGTAATTAACACCCAGCAGGAGGCCTCATTTCTTGCAAGATAGAATTAGGGAGGTAAACAGATCATTAGGCTGAAACAGAATGTTTGGGCTAAATAAAATAAGTAAATAAGTCATCAGGCTAATAAACAATGTCTGAGCCAGCTAAGATAAGAGGGAGAACACCCAGGGAACCATTTACTAACAATGAATAAGATAATTTACGAACGTAGAAATGAGGTAAAGAGTAGGTGGAGTGTGGACAATACATGGACAGAACATGCTGTGCATGGGTTGGTTACTGCAAATGAATGCTAATCCCAAAACGTGTGATGCAATGTATAGCAAATGCAATGTAATATGTAATGTAAATAAAGGAAGAGGTTTTCAGTGTCACTTTGGATGTGTGGTATGCCCTACACTCACCCCCTACACATTACCCCAGGGATTTTCAAACGTCATTGCACCACGACCCCCTTCTGACAACAAAAATTGCTACACGACCCCAGGAGGGGGGACTGAAGCCTGAGCCCACTCCAGCCTAGTTGCCCTGGGTTGGGGGGGACTAAAGCCTGAGCTCCACTTCTCCGGGGAGGGAACAAAGCCCAAGCCCAAGGGCTTCAGCCCCAGGTGGGGGGCCTGTGACCTGAGCCCTACCACTAAGGGATGAAGTCCTTGGGCTTCAGACCTGGACGGGTGGGACTCAGGCTTCAGCTTTGGCCCCGGATGATGGGGCGTGGTCTTGGGCTTAGGCCCCTAGCCCCAGCAAATCTAACACCAGCCCTGGCAACCCCATTAAAATGGGGTCGCGACCCACAGTTTGAGAACCACTGCTTTAGCCTAATTAAGTCAGCGTAGCTTTGCTGTATGCCAAACAAAGGAACCTGAGTCAGCCAGAAATCTGGAGTCAAACTGAGTGTTTCTGGATCCCAGAGAACTGGATAAAGAGTTCTTGCAGAACTGGACAAGGTGTTTTGGATAAACCAAGTGAAAAAGGTCTCAGAGTGAATCCCAACAATAACCACTTTTCTAATAAAATAATGCCATGAAATTGTCAATGTTCATATAAAATAGGCAGTATGTTGGTTAAGGCCAAGAGCAGGTTTCAGGGGGTCCATCAAGCATGACTGGCATCAGACTTGCCTGGGCCCAGAGCAGAAAGCGAAAGCTCTGCCACATGGGACTGCAGCCCAGGACCCCGAGCCCCACCACCAGGAGCTGAAGCCGAAGCCTGAGCAACTTAGTTTTGAGGTGCCCCCCCTGTGGTGTGGGACCCCAGGCAGTTGCCCTCCTTGCTACCCTCTAATGCCAGCCCTGGCTTTTATATGAAGAAAAACAGTTGTTGTGGCACAGCTGGGCCGTGAAGTTTTTATAGCATGTCGGGGGGCTCAGAAAGAAAAAGGTTGAGAACCCCTGCAATAGACCCAAACCACATAAAATGCATGATACTCAGAATGAAGAGCTGAGTTGACTCGGTCAGGATTTCATCCTTCTTCGAAGTGTTTAAGATAGTCTAAACCTGAAGCTTAAACCATCAGTTCTCTCCAGTCAAGGTATTTGGTAGCATCACTCTTATTTTTATATAACAAAGAGCTAAATTATCTTGTGTAAATAGGTGCAAAACTTTTACACAATATTTATAATGTAATCTGGATATGTATGTGAAAATCATAAGATGATAAGAGTAGGGACAGTATTACATTTCATATGTAACAATAATATTGTAAAAAAAAGTATTTGACATTCTGTAATATAAATTGCCCAAATTACCTACAGTCTTTACACATGACTGTAAATAATGTATTTTGATAGACTTGCAAAACCTCCACACACAATAATTTGAGAGGGCGTGATTGACATGAAGAAGTTTATATGCAATGTTTATTCCAATTCATTGTGATATGTAAAGTACTGGAGGTTAGCAGCTATTGAAGTATGGTTCCTTTTACTTATCAGCAGGTTGCCTGTATGACCAGCAGGAGGTCATAGTAGCATCCTATAGCAGAGGTTCTCAAACTGGGGGACCACGGAATGTATTCTGGGGGGAAAGAGATGACTTGTGCCTGCCAATAGTGTGTGTGGGGTGGGAGGACAGAGTGAGAGCAGTTGGTCTCAGTAGTGTTACTGAGCATGCTCAGTACAAGCCAAGCAGCAAATCCGGGGGTGGGGGTGGAGGGGATATGTGACCCCGCATGCCCTCCCAGGCATCACCTGGGTGGGGGGGAAGGCGGAAGGGAATGAGAAGCTTTAGAAAAAAAACATACTGCCCACATTTTACCCACAGCAATGAATAACTAGCAAAGCTGATTCCTCCAGACATATCAGGTCCTCAGAAAGCGCTGCGCATTTAACTCTAGATGGCGCTGTGCATTTTGATGAATTTCTGCTAAGCTTGCATAGCATTATACAAAGTCGTTGCCATCTGTATGTTAATCCATTTGCTCAGATGCAGTGTGCACATTTAATTCTAAGCATCGACCACAATCACAGTTTTGCTTTTGCTCTTATTACAATGGATCGCTGGCTCTGTTTGAATCAATGCCTTGCTGTTTTTAATATTTAGTGAGAGTTGCATTTTTTTAAATTGATATATGTCCTTGTGTGGCGGAGGGTGTAAACTACTACAGACACAAAGAAGGGGGAATGCGATTAAATAAGTTTGAGAATCACTGCGCCTATACCATCTAAAGGAAACTTTTCGCACTCTTTAGTTACCCAGGATCTACCAGCTCTTTCCTCATCAATCTCATTCAGTATTTGAGCTTCCCTATTGATTAAATGGCAGTTTTTAAATGGTCAGTGACCGAAACTAATCAAACCTGTTGAAAGCAATCAAAAGTGATCAAACTAATGAGCAGATGTTATGTTATTTACAATGCAAATGATTCAGTTCCTGAAGCTTTTCTCAAATAATAAAAAAAAGAGGACAGAAATAATCAATGATTAAATTAAATGGAATGCAATGCATTAGACTTGAAGACCCTGAGATTCATATGTAAAGTATTCTGTAATCAAAACTGAGTCATATTTATCAATATAAGGAGTACTACACAATAAGGGAAATTCTCTTATAAAGCATATCTGAACATTCTTGTGACTTCTGTATGAGGAAAATAAAACATAAATAGTTAGATACAGCGTGTCAAATCTCAGGCCAATTATCCACTTTATACTAGCTAAAAATATTCTGGATGAGCCTAGGTGGGTCAACAGTTTGCCAGAGCATTAGCTGATGTAGTCGGTTCCGGCTCATTAAACTCCGCTTCTTACATGCTTAAGTGACTTCTTGAACATCAGAAGGCTGTCCAAGATGAAAAAAGCACCTACAAGATAGCCAAGGCAGATCCCACTCTGATCATTTACCACAATCCAATTGCCATCTTCAGCAATTGCATGGGAGCTCACACCTATCATATATCAAACAAAAATTGATCAAACATCTATATCTGCTCTTCCCTTCCAAGTTAGAAATGAGGTTTGAAAGGACTTTCAGAACTCCACAGTCATCAAATGATACATTTCCTCTTGCTTGTTTCCTAACCCCACAATTCCTGTAAATAGCAGCTAGTCACTGACAACAGGTTTCAGAGTGGTAGCTGTGTTAGTCTGTATCAGCAAAAAGAACAAGGAGTACTTGTGGCACCTTAGAGACTAACAGATTTATTTGGGCAGAAGCTTTCATGGGCTAAAACCCACTTCATTAGATGCATGCAGTGGAAAATACAGTAGGAAGATATATATATATACAGAGGACATGAAAAAATGGGTGTTGCCATACCAACTCTAACGAGACTAATCAATTAAGGTGGGCTATTATCAGCATGAGAAAAAAAACTTTTGTAGTGATAATCAAATGACAGATCAAGGAGTAATAGTCTCAAGTTGCAGTGGGGGAGGTTTATGTTGGATATTAGGAAAATCTTTTTCACTAGGAGGGTCGTGAAGCACTGGAATGGGTTACCCAGGGAAGTGGTGGAATCTCCTCCCTTAGAGGTTTTTAAGTTCAGGCTTGACAAAGCCCTGGCTGGGACGATTTAGTTGGGGACTGGTACTGCTTTGAGCAGGGGGTTGGACTAGATGGCCTCCTGAGGTCCCTTCTAACCCTGATATTCTATGATTCTATGATCACTACAAAAGTTTTTTTTCTCCTGCTGATAATAACCCACCTTAATTGATTAGTCTCGTTAGAGTCGGTATGGCAACACCCATTTTTTCATGTTCCCTGTATCTATCTATCTTCCTACTGTATTTTCCACTGCATGCATCTGATGAAGTGGGCTTTAGCCCACAAAAGCTTATGCACAAATAAATTTGTTAGTCTCTAAGGTGCTACTAGTACTCCTTGTTCTTTTCACTGAAAACAATATCCCTTTACTACTTTGAATTGCTCAAATATTCCTCACTATATGATACTAGTTTACACCAAAGTAACTCCAATTTTAAGACCAAGGAGTTACATCAGTATAAAAAAGGTGTAACAAAGGGCTTGAACCTGCGCCACTGAGATCAGTGAAAGTTTTGTCATTAAATTTTATGGGAGCAGGATCAGACCCAAAGGAGAGGATCAGGTCTAGTGTATGTATTCATAAAATATTTTGGTGTATTACAAGTAAAGTGAATCCCGTAGATATGGTGGCATTTCCATGTGGACAACTATATCCTTTTTCCTGAAAAATGTAGGGTTATACTATTGTGTGTGGGTCTATATTAACATATAGAAAGCCAGTTACTTGGATTTTCCACAGTAACATATACATTACAGTGAGGAAACTCAAATGGGGGAATCAGATCTGAGATTTATTACAGGTTCTATTCACGGCTCTGCCACTGTCTCACTGTGGGTCTTAGGACTGCTCCAGGCCTCAGTTTTCCCTTATGTAAAATGGAGATAATATTTAGCTGATTTCATATCACTGTCAATGGGAGTTTTGCCATTGACTTTATGGGGACCAGGATTTCACCCATAATCTTTGGGAAGGGTATTTGAGTTGAACTTTTGAACACCATGGTCACTGATCTAGTAAGTAATCAGTTTTTGTTCTATTTTCTTACTATCGCTGCTGTGCATAGGAAAGCCAACATGCTCCACGGCTATTTGTATAGCAATTTTATATTCCGTTATGGAGCCTTATAAGTCCTACAGAAATTATAATGTAAGTATTGTAGTGTCCTCCACTTTTCTTGTAAGGTATCTATGTGCTTGAGCAGTCCCTCATAGTCTACTGAAAGTAATGGAATTAGATCTCCAACAGAGTTCTCATTCAATAGGCCTGCACTTGTCCTGACCTCTTTGGTACAGTAAGCTTACCCTAGAATTATTTGCACTGTTCAGTGCAGCAAAAGAGCCTCTGTGTAAATTCTTGGATTTACATGATGCAATTCTGCACATTCATTGTACTTTGACATTAACCTTGCCTCAAGCTCATCAAGCCTTACACTGTTCTTATCTCATCTACTCAAACCAATATCTTGTGAACAGTTAATGGGATGTTTGGATACTACTCTGCCTTTCTGATAGTCAAGAAGTTCAGTTCCTAGCTATTCGATGTGTACTTAAAAACTTGTACACATATCAGTGATCTCTACTATCTCACAGCTGTAAGAAGAGATATTATTTTGTTTAGAATTAAATAGCAAATAATTCCAACTGGGTTGTTTAATGAAGCAAGCTTCCTGTAAATGTAATACTAATACAGCCAGGAATTTCTCTCCTGGTTTTGCCATACAATGGACAACAGATGGCAAAGCTAAGCATACAAAACTCCCCTCTCCGTAGAAATAATAACGCCATTATTTGCTATGGTGACTAGAAGGTTTAATGCAAACTTTAGTAATTTTTTCCACAGTGAGCTGAGTGCTCATATGGAAGATCAGCTTGGCATCATTTTCTGTTCTCTGTAGAGATGGGTACACTCACTACTGCTCCGAAAAAGGAAAAAAACATGTTCACTAAAGAGAAAAGGCACATGGCAGGAAAGGGGGCAAGAAAGAGCAGCAGAAAAGTGTGTAAAGATAAACATTAACTGAGCTGTGTCTCTTAGTATTTAACAAACATTGACTGAATCAAGTTTAACTGAGGCCACTTTTTTAAAATTGCTCTTGCCCTCTGAGGTACCATTTGTTTCATTACATTTTAGAGATATCTCTTCTCTTCAATTTTTCTCCCCTCAGTTTACTTATTGGGAGGGGTCTAGGGCTCTGTCTCCTCCCATCCATTTGAGGAGGGAGAAATTTGAGAAAGGATGGGTAGGTTGCAAGGCTCAGACTCCTTTGCCAAGAGCAATCCTCTTACTGGCAAGTTGTATGCAGGCCAGAGCGGCTCCTCACCAAGAGACTTAGGGGTGAGCTCTATTCCCCAACAGAAAACATTACAGTGGTACTCCTCGCAGGGGGAGCTAGAGACCAAAGGTTTGGCTGCCTTCTGGGTAGTAGCAGCAAAGAATCCTGTGGCACCTTATAGACTAACAGACGTTTTGCAGCATGAGCTTTCGTGGGTGAATACCCACTTCTTCGGATGCAAGCAGTGGAAATTTCCAGAGGCAGGTGTATATATAAGCAAGCAAGAAGCAAGCTAGAGATAACGAGGTTAGATCAATCAGGGAGGATGATGCCCTGTTCCAGCAGCTGAGGTGTGAAAACCAAGGGAGGAGAAACTGGTTCTGAAATTGGCAAACCATTCACAGTCTTTGTTTAGTCCTGAGCTGATGGTGTTAAATTTGCAGATGAACTGGAGCTCAGCAGTTTCTCTTTGAAGTCTGGTCCTAAAGTTTTTTTGCTGCAGGATGGCCACCTTAAAATCTGCTATTGTGTGGCCAGGGAGGTTGAAATGTTCTCCTACCGGTTTTTGTATATTGCCATTCCTAATGTCTGATTTGTGTCCATTTATCCTTTTCCTTAGAGACTGTCCAGTTTGGCCGATGTACATAGCAGAGGGGCATTGCTGGCATATGATGGCATATATTACATTGGTGGACGTGCAGGTGAATGAACCGGTGATGGTGTGGCTGATCTGGTTAGGTCCTGTGATGGTGCTGCTGGTGTAGATATGTGGGCAGAGTTGGCATCGAGGTTTGTTGCATGGGTTGGTTCCTGAGCTAGAGTTGCTATGGTGCGGTGTGCAGTTGCTGGTGAGAATATGCTTCAGGTTGGCAGGTTGTCTGTGGGCGAGGACTGGCCTGCCACCCAAGACCTGTGAAAGTGTGGGATCATTGTCCAGGATGGGTTGTAGATCCCTGATGATGCGTTGGAGGGGTTTGAGCTGGGGACTGTATGTGATGGCCAGTGGAGTCCTGTTGGTTTCTTTCTTGGGTTTGTCTTGCAGTAGGAGGCTTCTAGGTACACATCTGGCTCTGTTGATCTATTTCCTTGTGTGGGTACTGTAGTCTTGAGAATGCTTGGTGGAGATTTTCTAGGTGTTGGTTTCTGTCTGCGGGGTTAGAGCAGATGCGGTTGTACCTCAGTGCTTGGCTGTAGACAATGGATCTTGTGGTGTGCCCGGGATGGAAGCTGGAGGCATGAAGGTAGGCGGTTTTCGGTATAGGGTGGTGTTAATGTGACCACCACTTATTTGCACCGTGGTGTCTAGGAAGTGGACCTCCCGTGTAGATAGGTCCAGGCTGAGGTTGATGGAGGGGTGGAAGCTGTTGAAATCATGGTGGAATTTTTCCAGAGTCTCCTTCCCATGGGTCCAGATGATGATGATGTCATCAATGTAGCGTAGGTAGAGAAGGGGCGTGAGTGGACGGGAGCTGAGGAAGCGTTGTTCCAGGTCGGCCATAAAAATATTGGCATATTGTGGGGCCATGCGGGTGCCCATAGCGGTGCCACTGATCTGGAGATATATATTGTCATTAAATTTGAAATAGTTGTGTGTGAGGATAAAGGCACAGAGCTCAGCAACCAGTTGTGCTGTGGCATCATCAGGGATACTGTTCCTGACAGCTTGTATTCCATCAGTGTGTGGGATGTTTGTGTAGAGAGCCTCTATATCCATGGTGGCTAGGATGGTGTTTTCTGGAAGGTCATCAATGCACTGTAGTTTCCTCAGGAAATCAGTGGTGTCACGGAGATAGCTGGGAGTGCTGGTAACATAGGGTCTGAGTAGAGAGTCTACATATCCAGACAGTCCTTCAGTGAGAGTTCCAATGCCAGAGATGATGGGGCGTCCAGGATTTCTGGGTTTGTGGATCTTGGGTAGTAGATAGAATAACCCTGGTCGGGGTTCTAAGGGTATGTTGATTTGTTCCGGTGTTAGTGTAGGGAGTGTCCTGAGTAGATGGTGCAGTTTCTTAGTGTATTCCTCAGTGGGATCTGAGGGAAGTAGCCTGTAAAATTTGGTATTGGAGAGTTGTCTGGCGGCCTCCTTTTGGTAGTCAGACCTGTTCATGATGACAACAGCACCTCCTTTATCAGCCTCTTTGATTTTAATGTCAGGATGGTTTCTGAGGCTGTGGATGGCATTGCGTTCTGCACGACTTAGATTGTGAGGCAAGCGATGTTGTTTTTCCACAATTTCTGCCTGTGCACGTTGGCGGAAGCATTCAATGTATAGGTCCAGACTCTCATTTCGACCCTCAGGAGGAGTCCATGTGGAGTTCTTCTTCTTGTGCTGTTGGTGGGAGGGTAACTGTGTATCAGTGCGCTGTTCAGTGTTGTCCTGGAAGTATTCTTTGAGTCGGAGACGGCGAAAGTAGGCTTCCAGATCGCCGCAGAACTGTATCATGTTGGTGGGGGTGGCAGGGCAGAAAGAGAGTCCCCGAGATAGGACAGACTGTTCTTCTGGGCTGAGTGTGTGGCTGGATAGATTGACGATATTGCTGGGTGGGTTAGGGGTATCACGGTTGTGGCCCCATGTGGCAGGTAGGAGTTTAGACAGCTTACAGTCCTTTTTCCTTTTTAGAGAGGTGAAGTGAGTAATGTAGATCTCCTGTCTTATTTTAGTGAAGTCCGTTTGTATGGAAGTTTGGTTATTGATGAGAGTCTCTAGGTTGGAGAGCTCTTTTTTGATGTTTTCCTGTTTGCTGTATAGGATGCTGATCAGGTGGTTCCTCAGTTTCTTAGATAGAGTACGGCATAATCTCTCACTGTGGTCTGTGTAGTATGTAGATAGCAGTGGATTTTTTACCTTTAGTCCATTAGGTATGATGTCCATCCGTTTACATTTGGAAAGTGTGAACTCTCCCCATTGCCAATGCCAGACTTCACTGATGACATCCATTGTGGCAAACAGCATATTTAATTTACATAGCCACCAAGTTTTCTGCAATTCTGTATATGACATTTTATGCACAAGAGCTCATTCAATAACTTGCTTACTAGCAAATAATTTGCATATGATCATTTTATCTTAAAATCAATATGCCCTGTCCCAGTAATGGGATTAGGACATGGTCCTGTAGTTCTGGCTGGGAGAATGTGAGAAAATTGGGTTTGTGGGGAAGTGTTGCTGGAAGATTGAGGAAGCTGGGGGCTGTTGAAAGAGCTGGATGGATAAAGTTATCTAGGGGGAATTTGGCTGTAGCAAAATAAATTTGTGTTTGTGAGAGTGTCTGGGTAGAAGCTGAGAGTAACTAAAGGTTGTTGGGGACCTGGGGTTACCCGGGTAGAAGCTGCCAGCAGCTAGGACTTACCAGGAGGGCACCTGCGAGTGTTGGGTGGGTTGTGGGCTGCTTACTGGGTGGTTGGAGCATTGGGCCAGTACTAGGACCTCTTAGCTTGTATCCCCAACATCATTGCCTTTGCTTGCTGTTGCATCTGCCTTTTGCTTCTCCTTCCTGGCTTAGATCCAGCAGAAGCACCAACAAAACAGAAGTTCGTGTGGCTGTCTGCTCAGCCATGAGCTGCAACTGCAGACCATGACATTCAGTCTGGGCTGTGAGAATGTGGGAGTGAGTCACCTGCATGTGTGTTATGTGAGATGTGTGACACTTGGACAGGTCTGTAAATTAGTTGTATGACCAAATATCAAACAATGGGATTTATAAACTATTATTTTCTATACCTACTCACAGTGTATGTAGTTGTGTGTGAGACAGAGAAGACTAAAATAAAAAAGTACAATAAAAGTGAAACAGTGCAATGAAACCAAGAGATAGTCTTAGTATTTACTGGACCTTGAAGGTCATTGACAGGGAAGGAGTTTGCAAAATAGAACTGGACAATGGCAAGCTTGTAAAATTGCAAGGAAATATCATTTGGTATGGTAGAAGCACATCACCAGAATGGGCAAAACAGACCAATAAGACATGAACTGAAATGGAATCTCAGATGAAGAGGAAAGCTTAAAAGATCTGTTACCAACTAGAAGGCTATACAAAGTGAGAGACATGTCTCTTTTTTCTTAAGAAGAAATAGATCTGTGATCAAATGTCAGGGCAGAATGGGAGGGTACCATGGACATTTCATACATCCAAAGGACAAAACATGTTAAGATTCCATACTTCATCAGCAAATGAGCAGACATAAAATTCTCAAGCTCTATTTGCTTTCACTTCCAACTGTCATTTTAATCCTCCTGAAGGATAGCAATCTCAACATCTCCCTTTGTTTACTGCTGCATAAGTATTTCTTTATTAGGGCCATGGAGAAAAAACAAATCACAGAGAACTCTATCATGCTTTTTCTCCTCCCAAGCAACAAAATGTTTGGAAATGTCAGCCTGTGTTCTGAGGTCCTACAATTTGGTGTCAGATATTCCAGTGATTATAACATCTTAATGTCCCAAGAAATAACAGTAATATCACTTGGAATCCCTCACTCCTTAAAATTCCATACTTACTTATGCACCAAAAGGTGTATTTTAAAAGGTCTCTCATGATACAATGTAGAACATTTCTCTTTGACAGTGACCTGATTTAAGGCTTCCAAATGCAAGAATTATATTTAACCTGGGTAAAAACTGCCACACTTGGGGAAGAGAGGAGATGAAATATTCCTTATTTTTATTTGTACAACATATTCTAGCTTTTGTGGAGAGCATATGTGTGGATACTAATACACTGTGCCAAAATTACATGAAAGACTCAAAAGGATATAAACCAAGTCTTGCAATGCCATTGTCAAAGTAAAGTTAGAATTACAGTAGCTTTTCACACCCCAGTTCTAAAGTTAACAATTAATAAAAAACCCACTACAGTGAGAAATTTTCTACAGCAAATGTAATTTCCTCTCATGCTCTTTTCCTGGCTATTTAAACGGGAACAATTGCGGTTTAGACTATTACTGAAGGTCAAGGCTGAATCAGAATTTATTTTGATGCATGTTCAGCTATATACATTCAGCATAAAAAGAGTTATGAAATAGTATCTTTCAGGTGGGAAATAGATTTTAGTTTGATTTTTTTAGATTGTATTATTTTAAAGTATGTTGGCTAGCTCTCCTGAACTACTGTCCAGACACTTTTAATTTAATTTTACTAACTAATTTGTAACTGGCTCACCAAAACTCCATTTGTGTGATAACAGAGTGCATATGGGTTCCTATGGGATATGGAAATTAATCCCACTTCTGTGGAAAGACCTTTTAATAACTCATATGTTATTTTACCTCTTGAGTTATCAGTGGGCTTTCCTCCAGCATTTTCTGGGGAATATGTCCTTGGAGTTTCAAAGGAAAAAGACTGTAGTTGGAATCTAGGAGTTTGTGCTCTCAAGACAATTTTGAGCTTAGCTTTGTTTACAAGCTCAGCTGTTTTTAAAATAATCTACTCATTTTAGGTGTGTAAAAATACAGGATCAGACCCTATGCATTTTTCTTTGTGTACAGTTTGTGGTTCTGTGATTAAAAGTTGTGTAAGTACTATTCCTAGTGCCAGGCGTATCGCTTGGCCAATTACAGGTCGAGTATGGCTACATGATTCTGCCTCAGCCAATTCAATTGTGTTTTACTCTTCTGTGTATCATGATCAGTGGAACTGGAGCCTAAAGGCTGATGCTCCCCACGAGGCACCAGCAGAAGAGGGATCGGCTGGAAGCAATGCAGCCACATGGACAGAACAGCCAACAAAGTTGAATAAAGTTTCACTTGTTCAATTTAATGTGCATTCAGCTCCAGACTTTGTGAATGAAACATTCTGAACATTCATTGCCTATACAGGGAGGCCTACAATGACTGCCTGCTAGCTATCCCGCCCTTCCACTCCGTATCTGAACTGCTTTCCCCCTCGACTTTCCTACACTTTCAAACACACACATCCCTTCCAATTTCTCCTTTCCTCCCTCTCACTCTACATCCCACTTTCCATAGCCCACATGGATCAATAAGGCACTATGGCACTATATGGAGTCATAAGCATTTCTGATACAACCATGATGACCATCTCTCAGTGGGAACTGCAAGCTCCCTTCTAAGAAGGAACTGAAACAGATTTTCAGTTACTCACTACATTGTCACTATGAGATCCACTGAACCTTAGAAAAAGCCCAGGAACTTGAGCTTTTGTGGAGCTTGAAATGAACCGCTGTAGCCTCTCCCGCTCCTCACAACACATGGCGTATCTCAGGCTTGATTACAAGAGTGGACTATCATGGTTGGTGGAATCCTGCTTCCAAGGAGCAGATGATGGGATGACGAAAGCACTGGGTGGGTAGAGGAGGACAGGTGGAAAGACAGGAATCAAGTTAGAAGGAAAGTAGTTAGGAAGTTAATCTTACAGGAGGCAAGTAGATAGGTGGACTGTGAGGTGAGAAGAAAGAAATGCTCCTCTCCATCAATTTTCTAATGTGAATAGAATAAAATGTGTGTGAATTAGAGTCATCAGTTTATAGTGAAACCTATTACTCTTCAGGTCCAAAGAAAGAACACCAGATGTGAATAATGGCTTCAGCCTGTGGCTTTAAGCATTAAATCCCACTTTTCAACCAGCAGGGAAGAAGTTTTCCACTACACCCTTAACTCCAGTTTGTGTTCCATACATCTGTGCGTCTCTCTTTCGCTTTGTATATGTCCCTCTACCTCCTTCCATCTAGTTGTATGCACTCTGATCATTTAAAACTTTAAAGATCTCACTATCTGCACTCCGTTACAGCCTTGATTTAAAATAATATTTATTAGCAGAGGTCTTTTCAGAAGCTCAGCTAAGATTAGACACTGAAGTCAATGAAGATTATTTCTGTTACCATAAATCAGAGAGAGAAATAACTGTTTAATCTTTCAATTTTTAATACAAATCTTCTTATTAATGGCTCAGTCATTTTATATTGTTCATAATTAGCAAGGGGCATGTTCTGGTCCATAGGAAATCATCTGAGATTTAGTTTTAGTTTAATTTTCTGTGAACACTGAGGGCATCTACATGGTTAATTCACTATCTTTTCACTTCTGGAGGCTTAGGTTTGAATTTGTTTAGATTACAAGTGAAATGAGTTAGTGGTCTCATGTACATCTTTAACAAAAATTGTTCTCATTACAAAACCACTCTATGCTAATTTTCGCACACATGAGAAATCTCTGCTAGAGGAAGAATAGCGCTGGATTAAACGATGTCCTGGAGGTCAAAATTGAGTTGCACTTGCTAGTTTATATGAGGAAGCTTACTCAGAACTGTAACACACTGAACAAAGTGTCTGAATAATGTCTAACAATAATAAGTGATATCAAACCCTCACTTCATGAGCAATAACATTCAACAAAGTTTAAACATTACAAATACAAAGACACATATGATGAGACAACACTAACAGTAATGTGACAATACAGTATCACACCTCCCAACAACATCAAAAGGAGTACACAGATAAAACTTCATGCCACTCTTTACCCCTAACTGTCTGACCAAAACTAACAAAAGCAAGTAATCGGGTTAAGGCCAGCACACCATCTTTAGATCATCCTGTTAGGCCTATTGCAGGAGGCTGAAAACATATGTGCTGCTATGCATAATGAATAATATAATACTAGAGTCCTCTTATCTTTGAATTACATCATTTATGTCAGGCCAATAAGGCTATTTCTGATGCATTCAAAAGATGCTGATCCAACATTGTCACAGCACCAGATGAGCTTCCCCCTGCTGGATATTCACCAGACTGTTGAGCCTCTGGAGTCTGAACACAGAGCAGACACTGCTGTTGTCTTGGGGCCACTAGACACACTTTTGGGGAGCAGACCCTCTGCCTACCACCCTGGCTTAGAAGTTGCAACCATGCAGCCCACTGCGCAGCCATTGGAACCAGTGCTGATCCCCCAGACTTTCCAGAACTCCAGCCGGGTGTGTGTTCTGAGCCCACAGACTAACTCCTCAAGGACATGTAGTAGGTATAACACATAAAATGCAGCGGAACTTTCCACATGATTCTAACACTATTGCTCTTTACTTAATTGCATGAGAAATGCACAGATCTATACAAAATAATAAACCCTACACACATTTCCCTCCCTCAGTTTCCTCACCACTCCAGAGCATTCCTTGGGATCAGAGTCACTTTAGGGCATCCAGGATCCTTCTGTTGAAGCACATGGCTTGTATTCTGAAATCTGGTTCCTTCTTCCCAAGCTAGCCTTCTCCAACCTTGGCTGGTCTGTCCCCTTGCTCAAGCTTCCTGTGTTGCTGTATCAACAGATTTCTAAAATATTCACAAATACAACAGAAAAACTCCAGGATGAAAACTCTATTCCAGATTTTGAACAGTATGCACAGACAGGCACAAAATGATTTGGAGGCACTGCAATGCATGTGATGTGGGACACTGCTGCTTACCGGCAGAACAGAACAGACTAGCAATTTTTTTTTTAACATGAAAACATGATGAAAGGTTGCCAACTCATAAATTTTCCTTTATTCAAAATGGCCATTAGCTCCTTATACTGTCAATAAGGCTGATGCCAACAAGATGGCCACCATTCCCCTGGAATCTGTCTATATGTCAGTGTTTCCCAAACGGTGACACTTGACCCACCAGTGAGTCATGGGAAGGTTCTAGATGTGTGCCACATCCAGGGCTGTTTTACCCCATGATTGGGCCCTGACCTAGGCAAATATACACTTCTGCCCCATTTCAGAATGGAGGCCTGGGGTTGGGCAGTTAGAGAGTGACAGAGGGGTGGCCAGGCCACACCTGAGCAGTACTGCAATTTTGTGCAACAGGTTGTAATGCCATTCACTCAAATTTGGCCCCACTTCTCCTTCATCGTTACAGAGCCCCACGGGACAGAAGCCAACACTGCTAAGAGGTGAGTCCAAGGCAGGTTCTCTTTCCAACCCTCTTTCCTCAGACCCTGGGGCCTCCCCTCTGCACCAGGCCAGGATTAGGGATTGCAGTGCTGGGGCAGAGGGTGCATATATGTAATGGTAGGTCCCAAAAAGAGAAAATGCAGTTGGTGGTGGCCTTAGTAAAAAGTTTAGGAACCACTGCAATATGTGGAAGTGAGGCTGACCTTAATAAAGTTAGCTGCCACCTCCCATTGTTTTCAGTTAGATTGAAACCATGCCAAAATGATTGCCACTTGATGTTCAGGGGTTAGACAGGACACAGGGACTGTGAGGAGCAGCAGAGGCAATGTGCACAATGAATAAGAAGGGCGAGGGGAAGCAGGGCACTGGGGGAGCAGGCCAATTTAGTGGGTGCAGGGGAAAGTGGGGGGCCAGAAGGAGACGGAGGGGGGTGCAGTGATGGGGTAGAGGATGGAGGGATTGGATGGTAGCTCTCCCTGACTGGGGGTGGTGGTGGGCATGGGAAGTCCCTTCTGAGCAGTCAGGAGAAGGCAGTGTTGCAGCATTGCCAGCTCTTGCAAATTAATTGTGTCACAGGATTTTGGCACCTGCAGGATGAGTTCTCATGATCCCGTGATTTTCAGGGCTCAGCACACAGGCAGAGCTACCACTGAGCCCTGTTTTCATGTAAGGCCCAACAGCAGAGATGTTCTTGGGACAGCAGTGGGATGCAAGGGAGGGAAGAATCAGGGAAATGTTGCACCTGGGCAGAGGAGAACCCCTGGGTAGTGGGAAGTGGGAGTCAGGAAATGATGCCACTTGGTCACAGATTGAGAAGTCCTGGGGCAGGGGAGTGTTGCTGCTGGGGCAAGACAGGAATTTGAAATGGATGGAAGTTCCTCTGTCTCAGGGGTAGATTGAGTTTCCATCTGACTAGCTGGGGAAAGGTGTGAATTAAAGGTTGATGTTTCAACCTGA
Source organism: Mauremys mutica (assembly GCF_020497125.1). NCBI lineage: Eukaryota > Metazoa > Chordata > Testudines > Geoemydidae > Mauremys > Mauremys mutica. Next base: position 47,932,228 of record NC_059075.1, read on the forward strand.
AAGTATTACACAATGACAGAGGAATAGAAGGGAGTTAAAAAGCCAAAAGAAAGACTAAAAAGCATGATTTTTTTTTTGTTTAAATCTCATGATTCTTTGGGCCAACCTCATGATTTTGGGTGACCTGACTCAACATTTTTGATCTTTTAATAGGTTCTAAACTCAGGATTTTTTATCTCTAGGTTGGTAATACTGAATTTTGCTTTGTAGAAATGCAGTTCACTTTTACAATGAAGCTATTATAGAACATAATACTGGCTAAATAAAATTATGTAACATAATTAGGCTCAAGCACAATCATTACTTTCACTCATCAAATTAATTTTAATTTTGATTCTATAAATAAATATACCACAAGGCAGCAATCTCTGTTAAAGACTATATGCCTAGATAATTTCCATTTCTAAAAGGAAGACATTTGTTCTTTAGAAAGTGACAAAAACAGCCCTTATAAAAGGTTTATAACTTGGCCATTCAAATTTGCTTCCGGCTGAAATTTGGCATGAACTTTCTCATCCTCAAAGCACATTATTTATTTTACAAAATTTCACTGAAATTGGTTTGTCTGGATTTTAGTCACAGTGATGTAAAAAGGGTATTTCCTCCCTGTTTTCAATTTTTTTTTTAAATAGAAAGCCCTTAACTACATAATAGACCTGCCTGGCTCACTCGAAAGAAAAAAAATATTGATATATACACAGACATATACAGTAAAAATAGGAGGTACAAAGAAGACATATTTCTTTTTATTCTCCCTTTCAGGTGAACTGAACAGCAAATTAACACACTGAGAGTCACAGTGTGGTGCCCTTGTATTGTTCCCAAAGGAGCAGATCATGATCAAGACAACTTTTTCCCTCTGGAAAGAGTATAAATTAAAAAAATAAAATAAAAAAGGAAAAGGAGAACAGTAAAAATGCAGCAGTTCAATAGAACTTTACAGTGGTCTCTCCCTGCTTAACTTAAATGCAGTGGTGCACTGCAAATATTTTAACAGAGGACACCCACAACATTGTTCCTTTTCGCCTGTGATAAATTCCATGTACCAAGAATGTTTACGAAGTGGAGGGGGTGGACTTATTCACTGAAGCAAAAATGTTTTCATTGTTATCACAACTGACAAGCATTTTCTTCTTGAAAAATACACCAAGTACGTTGTCAGACTAGCTCGGTGTCCAACGTTGTGTAATTTTCAGCTGGGAAATTGTTTCCCCCAAAGCAAAAAGATTTGGTGCAATGAGGTTGCTCTGCAGAAATGCTGAAAATGTACATGAACCCAGAGATGTTTTAACAGCATCCAGAGAGGGACAGAACTCCATCAGAGAAAGGAAATCATTTAACACTCCCTCCAATTTGGTGGCAAAAATTTTACCCAGGGGTCAACATTATTGCCCCTCCAGCATGGCGCTAATTTACAAAGTATTTAAATATGCTTTGTGAAGTCCAGCAATCTGCACGAGACAGGGGAAAATATCCCTTCATTTCAACTGGTTACTGAAATGGGAAGCTTAATTCTGGGATAGTTTACTATACAGTGTGAACTGTCCTGTCAAATGGAAGCAAAAGAATATGAATTGTCCTGAAAATGTGAACTTTTGAATTATGAATTATTATTTTTGGATAAACATATTTTATTTTAAAATACTTTAACAATCAAACAAACAAACAGTGTATCCTGAATACTACAAATATAATAGATCAAGGTTAAGGGACAGTGTAATTCTAACAAATTTAGTGACAGGTTAAGATCAAGGGATGTCTTGACATTCTCCTCAGAAAGGTCAATCTAGCAGGTCTGCAATGTAAAAATGAAGACTCTGCCATCATTGCCATGGCAAAAGGTCAGACACAAGCTGATTGGTGATAGAATTATCAAATTAACCAATCGATGTGTGTGAGTAATAGATGTAAGCAATCCTCAGGGAGAGCCACAGGGCAAATGCCAGCTCATCAATAACACATTGCTTAGGAAAAGAAGATCCTCTCTTCAATCCATGTCCTTTACATTAGCAGCAGTATCAAGGAATTTAAAAAAACCCAACATGAACAGTTTTAAATATGCTTCTATTCTGTACATAGCATTAAAATAACTTTGCAGAACAACTTCCATTACATATTGAGGCAAACAAGAGCACACTAATCATCCATTGCAAGTGGACACTGAAAAATTCTGTTCAGAACAAATATAGAAAAATACTCAAGACTTTGAATATCTGTCAGACACTAGCGTACACTTCATTAGGAATAGTATTTTACCTGTGCAGTTACAGATACATAAATCTCAGACCTGACTGTGTGCCAATCCCTGCAGGTTAATAAATATGAAACAGATTAGAGATGCCCCGGCACTGAGGATTTCAGGGGTTCAGTGAGCTTGTTAAGAATGTAGAAGTCGATAGTAATATTTTAATGAATATTATCTGTCCCTCGGATTGCTATATGGTTCAAACAGTTAATTCCTGCAAGAGCTCACTGCAAGTCCACAGGAATGCAGACAATGACTTTAGACACCCCAATCATCAGTACTTAACTGACAATACAGATGTCAGCCCCTTTGAAGTGTTACTTCTGCCCATGCTGAGCACAACACCCCTGACTTTGGACAGGAGAGGGAGGCTTCAGGAGGGAAAACTGAAACAAAAAACTAGAGTTGATAAAAGGTTGAGGCCCTGAGCTCAAGGGAGAGGCAGTGACTGTAGGGAAGGAGACTGAACCCTAGAAGCAGAGGTATCTGGGACAAACTGGGCCTGTCTATGCTTTGAAGGAAATGGTAAGTACGTGAGACAGGATGCATGTGGGTTTCTCTGACTGCTATTTTGCTATAAATAATATTCTGTGCTGACGATGCTGTACTGAGTCACTATCTACTCACCCATTGGTCACAACTCATCAAGGAAAAATTCTTGCAGGTGCCAAACCCAGGTGCACCTGCTAAAAATCATGGTTGCTGAATAGGAATGCTATAGCTTGGAGACCTGGTTTGTGGATAAGAGAATTTTGGAATTCCACCCCAGGATAAGAGAAGATAGAGGCTTAATACCTGAAGGGGTGCACTGCAGGGAAACTACTAAGGGGTCAAAGGTGCAGCTTACCCTGTAATTGTGACATCTTGGTGTTAGCAGTGGAATGTGACAGAGCCTCGTTCCCACATGGCACTCCTACACAGGACATAGCCATAATGTTGTTGACTGTTTTATGACCACAAGGGGCAGAATGGAGATCACTACCATTTTTGGTAGTAACCAGTGTCCAAGTGGAGAGACATAGCTATGGCCTTTGTTCCATCAGCCAGCACCATAGGGATCACATACTACACCTTCAGAAAAGTGTAGCGAGAGCTACCTCCTAGTGCACTCCACAGCCCCAGGAGTCATTATATCATTTCCACCCCCGCCACAAAGGCATAATGCTCCCAGTTGCTGACATTCAAGTGGTGCCCCTTCTTTCCCTGACATGGTTCTGGTTCTGGGAATCTTAATTTAGCTCTAAGGATGCATCTATTATCATGGCAATATGATATTGCTATTATCACAGTAGGGATGGTAATATAGTAGCACTCAGTTCAACAATCTATTCTGCCATCGATAAGCTTGCGTAACGCCTATTAATGTTAATGGGAGTTATGCGCACATATCAATGGCAGACCCAGTGCCTAAGTGAGCGCAATTATAACCCCTACTGTGAAATTCTCTGAATGCTATTTTCACATTGCTTTTATTATAGCTGCATATGACACCACCAAAAAATTCTAACTCATTTGAATAGGATGCTCATTTGAATATAAGCTTGTTTCAGTAAAATTTGCATTACATTTCTCTTGTAAGAAACCAATCGGATATTTTAGATGCTTAATTTTTCCTAATGTATTGTTTTAAATTCGGTTAATATTCTTCCCTCTAACAGTGTCAAAAGCCTAAAAATGTTTTCAGGCATATCTTTGTCTAGATGTTGTGGGCCAGATACGCAGCAGCAGAAAATTGGCCTGACTCCACTGAAGGCAACAGAACTATACTGATTTACCCCAGTTGAGGATCTGGTTCTGTATCTTTACAGTAGAACCTCAGAGTTCCGAACACCTCGGGGATGGAGGTTGTTCATAAGTCTGAAATGTTTGTAACTCTGAACAAAACGTTATGATTGTTCTTTTAAAAGTTTACAACTGAACATTGACAGAATACAGCTTTGAAACTTTACTGTGCAGAAGAAAAATACTGCTTTCCTGCTTTTTGTAGTAGTTTACATATAACACAGTACTGTACTGTATTTGCTATTATTTTCGTCTCTGCTGCTGCCTGATTGCGTATTTCCGGTTTCAAATGAGGTGTGTGATTGACTGGTCATTTTGGAACTCCGGTGTTCATAACTCTGAGGTTCTACTGTACCTAGGTTTATACAGTGCCATGTAAACTTGCAATAAGACTATTGAAAATACACATTTTTTCCTGTTTCTTAACTATTTTTATAATTATTAAAATAGTTGGTCTGATCTTCGAAGACGATGAGCACTGGCAGATCCCATTTGTTTTTTTTAATAATTTAACAGCTAGTTAAGCAACTGAAAGAGATGGTTATTGCCAACAGTAGCTCTGTTTGCTTCTGCTTCCAGCAACAGCAGCTGGGGGGGGGGGGCGGAATAATTTTACATTGCAGTAATTACAGTCAATCCAAAAAATTATTTCTAGGGTTACAAAAAAGGATGGCAACCATTTATCCATCAATGCTCACAGTTCAGATGAGGTGGTAGAAGAGTTAATTAAATATATAAAAGGAATTTTATAATACTTTGGAAAAAAATAGGACACCTGTATTTGAATTTCCAACAAGAAATTAATAAAAGGGTTTGACTCTTTTATAAATCAAAAGGCTACTAATGAACCCACACCGGGCTGCACAAAATTCTTTTAAAAGCTCTAATAAAATGGAGAGTTGTTATTAATGTTTGCATATATTACAAATGAACCTCAAAATCTAACACTTATTCTGCACTGGCTGGGAGTGGTGCATCTGTGATGACCATGTTTATTTAAACATGGCTTCATGCTAATATCAAATATACATCTAAACTCTAGTGTAGAAAAAGCAAACAGGTATTTTAGCATGTACTATCCAGTCAAGTTAAAGACTAGGGACAGTATCTATACACTATCTAGTGCAATGGGCTCCTGGTCCTGACTGGGGTCTTTAGGCATTACTCCAATACAAATAATAAATAACGATAATACAGAAGAACTTGAAAACAAAATAGATTCATAGATTGTAAAGCCAAAAGGGACCAGGGGCCATCTAGTCTGACCTCCTATATAACACAGGCCATAAAAATGTCCAGTATTGAGCCCATGCAAAACAAACAAAAAGGCTTTTTGGTCTGACATCTTTCCAGCATACTAGAAGTTGATGGAATGGTTGTGTGTGTTGGATTGGGTCACTGTGGAACTGCAGCTGCATTGAAAGGCTGAGAGTTCACATGCAAGCGCTGCTATTTTATCAATATTAAAAATGACATGACAGGCAATGAGGTCTGGTTTCAGATGCTGTAAGTAAGCTGTCACCCTTCCCCCTAACCCCATGGAAATATGGAATATCTAACCATCCCTGAATAAGCTCTTGGTTCTAGATTAATGAACAGTATTAACAAGGCACTGATGTGAGGAAGTACATCCCACTTACAATGTCACTGTATACTGCTCAACAGATCTCGGAGAAAAATTAACAGAGAAAAAGTGAAAAGGGGAAGGAATCAAACCTGTTTTTTAAAAAGACATTTTTTTCAAATCTATAAACACATTTTACAATTTTCTCTAAAAGTGAAATGTCAGAATGCTATTACAACATATGATATCAAACATAAACGTTTTGAAAAGTTGATAAAAATTCTCTATATTTAATACAAGATTGTTTACCTATACACGGAACAAATGCATACAAGGAAAGTCATTGTCATCACTGAAGCTGAGACATGAAATCTATAATATCTTTGCTCTGTAAAAAGAGCACTTTTTCTAGATGAAAGAGACTCTGCTTCATAAATGCAGTAAAACTAAGCTAACCATCTCCCACCTGCAGAAGAACTAACAGCCTTTTGATGAACCAAACATATTTCTAATTAAAACTCCTATTCTGCAACCTTCCACTATGGCATTTCTAAAATATACAGAGAGTGCTGGATTTGAACAGATGAAAAATCAATAAAAAACAGATCAACAATGCCAAGGCATTGAATTGGACCTGCATGTTCTGTTTGAATCTCTGACTCAAAACAGGATTACAAAACAAGCATGTACTACTCAGCGGGAAATACTAAAATCTAATCATCTACCCCTATTCTGAAGCTAGCCAATTTATAATATGTTGTTAAGGTTACTTTTCTGTGCTTGAAATTGTATTTTTTTGTACGCCAGATTTGAGAACAAAATACTATTTTAACTCAATCATTGCCAAATCAGCAAGTGAAAAATAGATCTAATTGTGACTTTTGTTGTTGTTCTACTATGGAATACCTTGTGGAATCTTATTCTTTCAATGGTGTACAGTGGACACTATTAAAAGTTCATATTTGTCTACATGTTTAGATATCTGAATTTCTGTATTTCTAATTAAAAGGTGTGTACTGCATTTTACATTTAATTTTTTTTCTTTATCTTATTTATTATAAACATACTGTATCTTTTATTCTATAACACTCAATATTGTCAATACAGAAATAACCATTTGCTTTCAGCTAGCATGGCATACATTTTCACCCAGTGCATTCTATCTGCAAGTCTCTCTCGGATCTAAGTTTCCACAGTGAGCCTACTGAAATAGGTACTTGATATGTGATGTCATGGAAACAAAAGTCCTTTAAAGTTAATAAACCAAAAAGTAGTGGAAATATCAGGTAGATTATTTGTGTTCAGTCTGTCAGTGTTTTTGGATTTGTTACTAGCAAGAAATATTTTAGTTCCAGTCCACTTCTTTTAAATAAATCAGATGTCCATCCCCCAGAAAAGATCATGGAACATTCCTTAACGCTAAAAGTCATCAGGTATCAAAAGTTGAATTTATGTAATGAATACATTATACTGTCACCATTGTAAAAGAATGGACATCATCACTGTGCAGAGAGGCAAGTCTAAGCAATTATAGTGAGTTAAGAGCAAACTATAGCACATTTTAAACATTAGTATATTATTTAGTTTGTAAGAGGAAGACTGAGATTTTTCAAAGAGGCCTAACAAAGTTAGGCACGTAGATCCCACTGACTGTCATTGGGATTTGGGCATCTAACTCTGTTACCTTCCTTTAAAAACTACAGTGGAACATCCTATATAACAGCTATAATATTCTCTACACACCCACAAAGCCCAGCCCTGCTTGCATCCACATCTCAGTGCTCTCTGCAGAACACTGCAGCAGGGCTCCATGACTGTGGGTGCCTCTCTGAATCCTGAGAGGGGACAGCCACCTCTTGGGGCACCAATCCTGTTCCTTTCCCAGGGCATAGTCAGTGGATCTGCCAGGTATTACCTGCCCACTGGATTTATGTAACTTTGAACGTTATTTTGGCATTCGCAGGTGGGAGTAACCATTTATATGGCAAAGTAAAAAGAGTGATGTCAGGTTTGTTTCTTAAATTTTGGAGGCTTAATTTTTTGAGTGGGGTTTTACCCTATTTGAAAGTGCCTGTGTCCCTGCAAAAAATATGGCTAGGCACAAGTCACCTGCACTTTTAGAAAGATTGGCTTATTAAGTGCAACAGATGAGAACACATTTTATTTCCTTATTGTTATGGTACAGTGTGCCTTCTATCACATTTAACCCACTGCCAATATAAAAGCATTGTGCCGTTTGTTCCTAAGAAGAATAGGTTCCCTTCCACTGCCACTTTAGTCTTTCCATTACTTTGAATCTTTTTTTATTAAAATTTTGTATTTAAGACAACATAAACAGATAAATAAATAAGCAAGGCATGATGGTATAAAGTAAATGGAAATAGTAGTCTACAGAAACTATCTACCTAGTGCACAGAATTGTTGTAAAGATTAATTAGTTAATGCTCGCAAAGCACTTTGTACACGTAAAGTGCTTTGTAAGTGCTAGATGGTGTTATATATTATTCACAGAATGATACCACTACTGCATATGGTATAAAATGGAAGTGGTCAATCATCACATTAACCTGAGTTTTTTAGGTAGCAGAAACTGACAGAGTGAAATAACGGTTGACTGCTTTCCAAGTACCATTAAACCTTTCAAGATAGTTACTCTGTTTGTATATATACATTCGAACTTGTGGGTAATGGGCACCTAGTGCCACCAGTAATCTAAGGTAATATTGAGAAAATGTTTTCCAATTCATAACAATAACTTTGATGGCTTGAATGGTAAGAATGTTTACTAGCTTCTCTGTACATTTATCTGCTGACTTATTGAAATTTTGAGATTCCAGGATAACTGGAGATAAAGCAGCAAGAATGTCCAAGTGCGTAATGTCATTTAAATCTGGATTAAAAGTCGGCTAGAGAAACCAGCAAGGATAGGGTATTAATGGAAAATCATATGGGCAACTGAGCCTTGAGAAATATTAGAAAAGCAAAACAAGTGACAAGGCTAAAATCTGGATCACATTGGGTAAAATGGTATCAAAAACATTTCCTGGATAACACAGTAAAATGTTGAATTTATAGGAGACAGAGGCTTAGTGAGTGCTTCTAAACAGATTTTCCCAATGTTTTCCCCCATTTGGCTAAGGATAGGGAAATATGCAAGTCTCTTAGGCCTGGTCCACACTAGGACTTTAATTCGAATTTAGCAGCGTTAATTCGAATTAACCGTGCACCCGTCCACACCAGGAAGCCATTTAATTCGACCTAGAGGGCTCTTTAGTTCGAATTCGGTACTCCACCCCGACGAGGGGAGTAGCGCTAAATTCGACATGGCTATGTCGAATTAGGCTAGGTGTGGATGCAAATCGAACTTACTAGCTCCGGGAGCTATCCCACACTGCACCACTGTGTTGACGCTCTGGACAGCAGTCCGAGCTCGGATGTTCTGATCAGCCATACAGGAAAAGCCCCGGGAAAATTTGAATTCCTTTTCCTGTCTGGCCAGTTTGAATCTCATTTCCTGTGTGGACGTCGTGGCGAGCTCAGCAGCATTGGCAGCGATGCAGAGCTCTCCAGCAGAGGAGTTCATGCAATCTCAGAGTAGAAAGAGGGCCCCAGCATGGACTGACCGGGAAGTCTTGGATCTGATCGCTGTGTGGGGCGATGAGTCTGTGCTTTCGGAGCTGCGCTCCAAAAAACGGAATGCAAAGACCTACGAGAAGGTCTCCAAAGCCATGGCACTCAGAGGATACAGCCGGGATGCAACGCAGTGCCGTGTGAAAATCAAGGACCTGAGAAAAGGCTACCAAAAAATCAAAGCGGCAAATGGACGCTCCGGAGCCCAGCCCCAGACATGCCGCTTCTACGAGGCACTGCATGCCATTCTCGGTGGGTCTGCCACCACTGCCCCACCAGTGACCGTGGACTCTGAGGATGGGATAGTGTCGAGGGGCAGTTTCTCGGCGATGTTCGCCGATGGGGAAGATGAGGAAGGGTTTGTGGAGGACGAGGCAGGCGACAGCGGTTACAATACTGCTTTCCCCGACAGCCAGGATCTCTTCATCACCCTCACAGAGATCCCCTACCAACCCTCCCCGGCCGTTAACCCGGACTCCGAATCAGGGGAAGGATCAGTCGGTAAGTGCTATAAACATGTAAACATTTATTTCTTAACAAAACAGGAATAAAAACTATATAAAAAGAAGGTCAATGCATATAGGGATCGAACAAAAATCCTCTTGGGACAGTTCAACGAAGCTCTCAGAGAGGTACTCGAAAAGCCTCCTTAGGAGGTTCCTGGGGAGAGGTGCCTTGTTGGGTGCTCCGTGGAAGCACACTCTTCCGCGCCAGGCCATCAGGAGGTATAATGGGAGCATCGCCTCGACCAGCATGGCAGCATAGGGCCCTGGTCTGTGCAGGGATTCATGCAGCATTCGCTCTCTGTTTGTCCTGGAGACCCGCCTCAGGGTGATCTCGCTCGGCGACTGCTGCATCTAATTAGGGGAATTACTTTAATGTTACTATTGTGAATGCTTGACTTTTCCTTTGCATAACAATGACCGTCGTTTAACAGCCACGTGTTGTAGGCTGCAGAGAAAAAGCATACAGGGATCTTTCCCGGGGACAGCCGCGAGGGGCTGGAACAGGGTCAGACTTTATGCTTTCCAGATTGCCTGCAGCAGGAGGGCCCTGCTATCCATTAACTGTTAAGCAGCCTAAAGTTTCCGGCTTACCAGGCCTGGCTGCTACACGGATTCTGCTGTCCTGCCCCGCTTGTCCGATCTCCAGTGCAAGACCCCAGGCAATGAAAGCGAATGCCGAAAATTCGAACTTGTCCTGAGAGCACATGAGATTAGGTGCCCTGTATGGTCTTGTTCACAGAAACTGAGTAGACTGTGTTCAGTGTTCGCAAACATGTATCTTTGGAAGGAAATCACTTCCTTTTTCCCATCACACAGCTGCGGCTCTTTCCCGAACTGCCCCGGCATCCCCCTCACAGAGGCTGGCGCAGATTAGGCGGCGAAAGAAAAAGACTCGGGATGAGATGTTCTCTGAAGCTGATGGCCATCTCCAGAGCTGAGGCGGCACAGCAGAGCCAGTGGAGGGAGACCCTCTCTCAGCAGCAGCGCTCACACAGCGAACGGGAGGACAGGTGGCGGCAGGAAGGCCAGCAGGCGACTCAAACGCTGCTTGGACTAATGAGGGAGCAAACGGACACGCTCCGGCGCCTTGTGGATGTTCTGCAGGACCGCAGGCAGGAGCAGAGAGCCCCCCTGCAGTGTATCTGCAACCGCCCTCCCCCGCCACAAAGTCCTGTCCCCCCCTCACCCAAAATCACAAGAAGGAGGGGCGCTAGGGGCCGTGAAAACTGTCACTCCACCCCAGCAGAGGGCTCATGTACCAAACAGCTCTCATACCCTAAAGTATGAGAATTGCTTGCCTTCCTGGCTCACCCGATCCCAAATCCCAGTTTCATCCCCCAACTGTGTAGTTGAGTATTAAAAATAGTTTGCTGTTCATTACTGTTTCCGTCATGTTTCTTTGCAGAAGACTTTGTGTGAAGGGTGGGGGAGGGGTTTGTTAATTGCATAGGACAGCCACCATTAACAGGGTACAGACATGGGGGCAGGATCAACAGCAGGTCACACACAGAGTGCAGTCACTAGGCACCCGGGTCACTGTGCGAGGTGTCTGCTGCCCCAGGTCAGTCTGGGAGGTGTATGTTGCCCCAGGGTCCGAGCGCCTGGCATCCACAAATGGCAAGGCAGGCTGCCCTTACCATGCCCTTCCACCCTAGCCATGAACCTCTCCGATGCCCTGAGCCCCAGCCAGAGCCATCATCCACCCACACCTACTCACCCTTCCCACACACCCCTCACCCCTTCCTGCAAACCCACCCCTTCCTGCACACCCTCCGGTAACCGTCCTCCCCCCAGAGACCGCTGTAGGAGCAGGAGCCTGTCAGTCCTCGAGTGTAGAAGCGGTATGTACATCACTGCACACCGTACCCACCACAGTCTGCGTCCCTGTTGTAACCCTTGAACGAGAATTCGTTAGTAAAGAAAACTTTGTTAATTAAAAATGTTCCAATAACTTTATTTTTAAACGTCTGTTGGAAGGGGGGAAACCTGGTGAACGGGGTATGTAACCGCTGAAAAAAGACAATAGGAACTGAAACAGGGGCAGGTTCAGCTTCTCTGTAAAGAGACTGGACAGTCATAGGTTACCCTGCTCTCTGAGGAACCTAGCTTTCAAAGCCTCCCGGATGCACAGCGCTTCCCGCTGGGCTCTTCTAATCGCACGGGTGTCTGGCTGAGCGTAATCAGCAGCCATGCGATTTGCCTCAACCTCCCATCCCGCCATAAAGGTCTCCCCCTTGCTCTCACAGAGTTTGTGGAGCACACAGCAAGCTGCAATAACAATGGGGATATTGGTTTCACTGAGATCCGAGCGAGTGAGTAAGCTCCTCCATCTCCCCTTGAGACGTCCGAAAGCACACTCCACCACCATTCTGCACTTGCTCAGCCGGTAGTTGAAGAGCTCCTTGTCACTGTCCAGGGCGCCTGTATAGGGCTTCATGAGCCAGGGCATTAGCGGGTAGGCTGGGTCCCCGAGGATCACTGTAGGCATCTCCACATCCCCAACACTTACTTTGTGGTCCGGGAAGAAACTACCTTCCTGCAGGCGTCTAAAGAGACCAGACTTCCTGAACACACGCGCGTCATGAACCTTGCCCGGCCACCCGACGTAGATGTTGGTAAAACGTTCCTTATGGTCCACCAGTGCTTGCAGCACCATTGAAAAGTAGCCCTTTCGGTTAATATACTGACTGGCCTGGTGGGCCGGTCCAAGGATAGGGATGTGAGTGCCATCTATAGCCCCACCGCAGTTTGGGAATCCCATCGCCGCGAAGCCATCTATGACGACCTGGACGTTTCCCAGGGTCACCACCTTTGAGAGCAGTAGGTCAACGATTGCGTGGGCTACTTGCATCACAGCAACCCCCACGGTAGATTTGCCCACGCCAAAGTGGTTCGCTACTGACCGGTAGCTGTCTGGCGTTGCAAGTTTCCAGAGGGCTATGGCCACTCGCTTCTGCACACTCAGGGCTGCTCGCATACGGGTGTCCTGGCGCTTCAGGGCAGGGGCCAGCAAGTCACACAGTTCAAGGAAAGTGCCCTTACGCATCCTGAAGTTTCGCAGCCACTGTGATTCATCCCAGACCTGCAGCACTATGCGGTCCCACCAGTCCGTGCTTGTTTCCCGGGCCCAGAATCGCCGTCCCATAGCATGAACGTGACCCATTGCCACCATGATCTCCACTGCGCGGCGTACCGTGCTTTGTGAGAGGTCTCTGCCACTCTGACACTTCACGTCCTCACCGCGCTGCCGGAGCCTCCTCGCCCGATTTCTCAGCAGCTGACTGTGGAAGAGGTGTTCGATAAGGTGCGAGGAGTTGACAACGGCCATAAGTGCAGCGATGATCGCAGCGGGCTCCATGCTCGCAGTGCTGTGGCGTCCGCGCTGTCACTGACCAGAAAAGTGCGCGAACAGAGTTCCCGCCGGCGCTTTCAAGGAGAGAGGGCGGGAGTGACGGTTGAATGATGACAGTTACCCAAAACCACCCTCGACACATTTTTCCCCCAGAAGGCATTGGGGGCTCTACCCAGCATTCCAATGGGAAGCGGGGACTGCGGGAACTGTGGGATAGCTGCCCAGAATGCACCGCTTCCAATGTCGATGCTTGCCCCATTAGTGTGGACTCACAAATTCGAATTAGTGTCCTTGGTGTGGATACACAAATTCGAATTCATCAGGTCGAATCCACAAATTCGACCTAAGTTAAATCGAACTACTCCTGTAGTGTAGACATACCCTTAGATGCCCCGATGCAGATCAGAGTCTGCTATACAGTTTAGAGAGGTATTTATTGAAATACAGCTAGTAAGAATAAAATCTGGCTCTTCAAAGGCATCTGGGCTCAAGAAGCTGTGAAAAACTTTTGTAACAAAACCCAAACCTAAGAGAACCCCCCCACCCCATCATCTAATTGTAGTTTTAATTTGAGTATAAAATTAAATCTGAAATTTGGTGTGGACTCACCAAGGTTTGCAAACTTTTTGGTGAGCGAGACTGGGTCTGTTTATAAAGCAGATGAAACTGTGTTTTTGGTTGAGTTTCACTTTGATTTTATTTTGATTCACCCAAACCTCCAAAGGAAATTTAAGGGAATAAGAACCCATGGGAAAGAAAACCTGGTAAAAGGTTTCCATGAACCACTGTGAATGGAAACTATTGAGTCATTTCAGAATGCAGTCCCTCACATCGGCATGAATCTAAATCACTGTGAATTCGGTAAATGATATTTCAACTATAGCTCAATGAAATACAAGAATTTCCCTTGTGACACAAATGTCCTTCACAAGGTTTATACCAGAGGAACTCCAATGATCCCACTAAAATGTCTTTTTGTTAATTTTGAATCTGATATTAACCCAAAGAGATGATAAAAAGCTGGTGGAAATACTGAATGCTATTCTATCATCCAGTATTCCCAATGAAGGTACAGGACTTGTCATTGGGAGTTTCTTTAAGCTGTTTAGGGACAGATATTTTAAGTTATATGAGTGAGCCAAATTAATACCTATTAGGTATAAAAGGGTGCAAATCACTTGACAAGAATAAAACTACGCCCACTTATACCAGCTCTGAATCTGGCCTTTTGCTTTCAGTAATGCTGAAAGTTGTTATTCTATGGTTAACCAAGTAAGTTTCATGCTGCCACTGCCCTAAAACTGCAATATAACCCTGACATAGGAAATGCCATATGACCTTTATTCTAACACTGGACATTTTCAGTTGTCCGAGACAAACTCTTTGTAAAAAATAATAGACACTTGTATCTAAAATTCACATTAATGACAAAAATGTTTAAACAAAGAAATATTAAATGTTATTCATGTATTATGAATATGAAAAAAACCCACCACGGGTGAAATCCTGGCTTCACTGAAGTCAATGGCAAAACTCCACTGATTTCATTAGGGCTAGGATTTGGCCCAACAAAATGAAGATTCTCCAGCTGAAAAGCATAACAAACTTTTACAACATTTTCAATATTCACCTCCCTATAACCTGAAATGTTTTCCAGCCAAACAGAGCATACAGCTTTTCAGAAGCCATTGTTATAATAATTCCAAAAATCCTAAATTTTACATGGTGGAAGAGATTAGTATCCATAGAAATGGTTTTTGTATCACCAATCTTATAAATCTTGAGGATGATGCCTTTCTCTATAACTTTATATATCAGTTAACCATTTATGGACAATTTTCTCTGCAATTCTAGAAAAAGCTAAATCAACTTCTTTAAACTAAAACTTCTCTAAACATCTTAGGAAAAATTAATTTCACCAGAATTAAGAAATACCGTAAAACTTTTAGCCTTTCCTCATATCTATTATTGAAGCAGAGAATCATCCTATCTTTTTTCCAAACTGACTCTTTTGAAAGGCAAAACTGTTTTGATGAAAAACACGATATTTCTCAAAAATAAATAAAAATAAAATCTAGCACTTCCATAACACTTGTATTGGAATATCTCAAAGTATTTAATTTTACAAAAATCCTTGTCAGAGGGGTATTAACACACCCATTTTACAGACAAACTGAGGCACACAAAGATTAAATGACTGTCAAAGCTCACACAAGGTAGTAGTGGAGTTGGGAATAGAACCATGCCCTGTTACAACCATTCTACCATATCTAGTAACAATACCACATCTTTTGATTTTTATACTGTCTATCTCTACAGTACAACCTAAAATCTTCTTTTTCCCAAACTTAGTTCATTTTTCATATATACAGTGACACTAATAACTTCATGTATAGTGCTACAAAAACCCAATATTTTTTCACTGGTTAGTAAATTGTTCTTTTGAACCTGAATTCCTTATTTTGCCTTCATTGCCCCAAAACTATGGCATTAAATGGGACAATTAACCTCTTCTATTCATTGGCCAAATCTCTCTGAACCCAGTTGCATTGCATTACTCATTATTTGCTCTATCTTCAATTTTCTTATTCCCTATGGAAATTACTATGTCCAGAAATTCAGTATTCAAGGTTTTGAGTCAGTTTTCAATTTAAGAATCCATCTGACCCCTATATCACAACTCTTACTTAAATCAATAATCTCTAGTGTGAAACTTTGAGCTTCTTGAAAATCTAAGTACAATATCCACTGCATTTCCCACATACCCAATGGCAAGAATATCTTTAAAGAGCTCAAACAATTTGGTTGAGCCAGGCATTCCTCACACATATCCATGTACACACACTAATAATTTTTTCCCCCAAGGTTTTCCTTCTGTAACTCTTGCAACATTATTTCTGAAATGTTCTCCACAAATGAAGTGAAGGTAACCAATATATAATTGCTTAGTTTACCTCAGCAGGTTTTTTTATAAATCAAACTGCTGTTGTTTAATCATACTGTTGTTACTCCAATTCTACAAAAATCCATCACTAGAGAACGTCTAATATCTATCAGTTAATATGAAGCAATACAGAACTGTACCTGGTACTCTATCCACCTCACATCCAGTCTTTACATAGCCATTCACATCACTACCGTACCTGCACATTATCTAACTCATCTCCTAGCATCCTGTGAGATACTCAGTAAAGACAAAAGCAAAACAAATCTGCTCTTTCTGTATCACCCTGTCTCCAATTCCCCACTCTCATTTTTGGTGAACTAATTTTCTCTTTTACCTTCTGTCTTCTGCAAATATATGTGAAGAATCCTTTATTGTTTGCTGAAATATTCTCTGCAACTTGACGTTCAGTATTTCTTCTTAGCCCCTCTAATTATCCATTTAACTTCCTCCTGCTTAGGTCCATAGATCTCGCAATCCTCTCCTAAAAAGACTTCTTACATCCTTTTTAGAAGTCTTCAGTTTATTGCTTGTACTAATCTATATGTTCCTATTCTCCACTTAACTAGATTGGCCTCTGTGGCTTTCTACAATTTCTCTTCCTGTGGTTTCTGTCATTCTATCCACATTGTTACTAATAAATATGTCCCTTGCTTGCAAATATAATAGGGTTGCATTCTGGCTCACAGTGGGATAGAGCCACGTATCTTCTTAAAATAGGTGCAAATGTTCAAAAAGAAAGCATTAATATATGCACATATTCAGGGTGACAAAAGCACCCGAAGTGCCAACATGAATAAGGTGAAAGGGGCAAGTCTGGCAGCTCTACCACTGGGTACAAAAATGCCAGGTCAGACACATCTGCAAAAAATAACGCAGAAGGTGAGGAATGTGGAGAGATTCGAACATTCCTGAAAACCTAATCATGGGTACCACAATGGGCTAATGACTTACTAAAGGATACTTTTGAGGTGGGTAGATGTAGCTATTCATTTAACTCCTGGCCTGAGATGGAATAAATTGAGATGCATTACACCCAGTTTGGTCTTGACAACTCCTCTTTCTAACCCTGTTCAACATCTCCTCAGCAGCCCTTGTAAAGTACACCCACACGATTATACTGCAACCAGGATTGGGGCAGAAAACTTTCCACATGCATGGATTATTTTTTTCATTTGCTTCTATGAGACATGAGCTATACACATGAAAATAAGATAAATTAAAATGACTATATTTTTTACACCAATACGATGTATTGTATTGTATTCTGACAGACAAAAATCTAAAACACAAAGATCCTTTGATCACTAGCTTATTTTTTTTACTTACTGTGATTTTTTTCAGACTTTCTTGCTAAAAACCCTCTACAAAATAGGAAAATAAATAAATAAAAGAATTGTATTTAAATACATTACTGTAATCTGTGTCAATGAATGAGCTAATTAATTATTCCATGGGGGCTACACTGTGTGTGTTTTTTGCTTTGAGGGGCGAATGAAGTGAAAATAAATGCTCAGTTGTTAATAGGCTAAATTCTGTAAATGAATATGGGTCAGGGAACCAAAGTCTAATTTCTGCTGCATTTGTTTTTAGGCACTTAATTTACTGTGCTTCTTTAACCCTATCTGAATAGTCTTAAACAGGCCCTGCTTAATAGCAAATGAAGAATATGATTCCCCCTTGCCGCCCCGCTTCTCCTCCCCTCCCCGTTTAAACTCAAGAAGATGCCTTATCTGTGACATCTGAAACAAGCTGGAAAAAGTTAGGCAAGAGGAAAGATAGATGTTACACCTTGTAATTCCGCATGTGATGCTATATTTTCACCAACCCTGCAGAGATTGGACGGAATCCAATTTATCATCATTTATTTGTAAGCATACTGCTTATATTGTGTCCTTTTGCATTCTTATTCACCATTTACCCAATTATATCTATCCTTATTAGACCCCTGCTGAAGGCAGCAAGGCAGTTTTGGCCACAGAAGTCCCATAGCTTAACTTAATCCTATTATCTCTAGATAAACGGGGCTGCATAGGGCTCTTGATGGCCAAATTTAGCTTTACCCTCCCCTCCCCAGGAGGAAAAATGCTGTTCCTCATCCTTATGCCTGATGTAATTAAGATCTGGAAAAATGCCCATTTCAATCCTTATCCGCTGTAAGCATCACTGTCAATGCTGAGAAATGAACTGCAGTTATGATGCAAAGGGTTGACACTTTAGTGACATTTACTGATGTGTTAGGCCTTTGCAATGCCTTGACACTATATAGCTTATGTCTTCAAGAATGTCTAAAATGCCTGCTTAAAAATCTTATAAGAGGATAGGGAATATGAAAAAAAAAATTAATATTGACAAGCTAAGACTTTATTATCTTTACAGTATTTGGGGATAGATTGTCAAACTCCTTCAGGATACAAGATTTTATATAATTAGAAAAAATGAAATTAATAGTGAAAAAGACAGATAATGGAAGTAAAGTAATGAGAGAAAAAACTTCCTTTCCCACTGACTCCATTAGTGTAATAAAATCCACAGTGCTTGTAGTTTCTGAGAAACACAACCAATATACTGAACAGTAATTTGTCTTACGCTGGATGTCTGAAGGAAAATTAATAGAGCAGCCTGAGAACAGCAGATTGTTGAATAACATGAACTAAATCCCCATCTAAAATTACCACATGTATCCATTCATAGATTCTAAGGCCAGAAGGGACCACTGTGATCATCTAGACTGACCTCCTGTACGGCACAGGCCATAGAACTTCCCCAAAATAATTCCGAGAGCAGATCTTCTAGAAAAACATCCAATCTCCATTTAAAAATGGTCAAGGATGGAGAATTAAAGCAATATGTAAGCTTCCTCATACAGCTCTGCCAATATACCTGAATCTTGATCTATAACTCTCCAGCTGTTCCAGTCCACAGTGCGCCAACCATGCCAACTGTTTTCAAGACTGAGAGGGGATTTTATGATATAACGAGGCATCCACCATGAACTAGGTTTGGGATCTCTGCACTAATATTCTCCAGTCACCTAAGCCAGAATTTAACCCTGCTCTCCTGAGGTGAAATCCTAGTGCAGCTCTAATAATACAAATGTTTAAATTTGTAACGAGACTCCTATATAGGACAGGCTATTTTGTAAGCTCAGCTCAAAGATCCCTAGGGACCGAAGAAACTTGGTTGTAAGCCTGTCATTTTGGTGATTTTATGTTTTTATATGACCATGATATTAGCATAGTTTTGACCTCTGCTTTGTAGCATTTTATGTTTTTTGAGCACTACTTTTGATGCTATACCCATAGCGTATAGCATCAACAAATATTCACATCATTCTCTATTTTACTGAACATTTGGTGTGAAGTATTAAGTCTGATTTAATGTTATTAGTGGCTCAGAGTGGAGCAAAATACATCAACATAGGCATTCATCTCCCAGTTTACCATAACATTGCCATAAAAGGTTGGTAAACGGGTGATAAACGTTTCTTCTACTTTTCTCCTTTTAATTCTTCCTGCTGGATGTTCTGCCTCTACCCAGAGAGCTCACAAACTGATGCCAGCTCGTCCACCTAGATCAACCATCAGGGTTTTTCCACTTGCCCAAGCTGCAACAGAGCAACTGAGGTTGGCTCAGTTGCAAGCCCTCATTAAAACTATTCTCAAAGTAACATCAAGGTTTAGATAGCTCAGAACATGGACCAAACTCCAAATATTTTTTGGGATAATACAAAAGAATCAATACCAAAACAGAAAATTCGTGGATAAAATAGATGTTTTTAACCTTTCTGATGAAAAATATGCAAGCAATAGAAACACATTCAAATGTTCCATTGTACAGAATTCACCACCATTTGTAAAGAAAAGTATTTGAATTTGAAATGTTAGAAGAGATTATGTTAATGATTTATTTTTTAAGAGTATTCACTACCTGTAATACTGCTTTTGCAAGGGACCAAACTGACAGCTCTGAAGGCTAAAGTTCTGTCTTTCTCCAAAGAAAAAAATGCAGCAGCAATACCCATTTCCCCACAATGACCAGACATTTTGCTCCAACCTGTATGAGGAACCTTGGCAACAGTTTTGTGATATGGACACCTTTAAACAAATGGGTAGATTCTTTCAGCCACTTTTAACCTTGGCCAGATCCATATACAAAAGTTGTGTGTGCATTTATTATAGATATTGTTTGTCAGCCTGAGAAGCTGTGTGAAGTAAAGAGATTGGGAGAGGCGTGGTCTGCATAGGCCAGGGGTTGGCAACCCATGGCATGCGTGCCGAAGGCGGCACGTGAGCTGATTTTCAGTGGCACTCGCACTGCCCCAGTCCTGGCCACTGGTCTAGGGGGCTCTGCATTTTAATTTAATTTTAAATGAAGCTTCTTAAACATTTTAAAAACCTTATTTACTTTACATACAACAATAGTTTAGTTATATGTTATAAACTTATAGAAAGATACCTAAAAACATTAAGATGTACTACTGGCACGCAAAAACTTAAATTAGAGTGAATAAATGAAGACTCGGCACACCACTTCTGAAAGGTTGCCGACCCCTGACATAGGCCAAGAGTCACAGCAAGAGGACCACAATAAATGGAGCATATGTTCCACATGAATGCAAATCAGTGTGTAGCAGGTGGTGGAATGGAGCTCAACCAGGAAAACCAAATGAAAGGATAAAACTATTCTGAACTGGGCATGGGAAGAAGTTAATGGAAAATGCGTAATCAGCAAGAAACAAAAGAAGATAACTAAGGCAAGAGGGCAATGCCAATAGATATGTGGGGGTTTGGTTGCAGTTCCTGTTTCACTATATCCACATACAACAGGTACCAATTAAATGATATTGGACACAGGCAGACATACTTTGTGGAAAAGGGAAAGGAAAATACATTTAAATATCTTTTGTTGATATTGAATACTAAATTGACAAGGGAAATTATTGACAAAGAAAATTAAATTGACAAAGGATTTTCAGTGTGCAATTTTGAAGCATACTAGGCGCCATCATGTTGGAATAAAGAAGTTCAGGGTGGTAGATTAATATTTATTTGCTTTCACTTTTCATTCTAATCATAACTCTCTACTTAATTGGCCCAGTTAATTTATGAAATCAAATCTAGATCAGTGAAATTGACAAGCAGTCATTGAGGAAAGGATATTACAGTTTAAAAGCATGAAGGATAGCAGTATAAATGATATATATTCTGCTATTAAGCAAGTCACCCTAAAGTGAATTACAATAAGCATAAATTAAATGTATTTTACTGTGTCAAAAATAATTTTATGCAATGTGCAAACTTTATGTTTCATGGTCACTCTTGGTAACGTGACTCTTCCCTCATTATATGGACTAAATCCAGATTAAATATATACATGTATGGGAATAATTCATATTTTATTTTATATACAAAGAAAGGGACCACATAACGGGATTGTATAGCATCAATGGACTATCAGCATGAGCTTGAATTACCACAAACAAGTATCAATAAAATATTTTATTATATGAAACCATCATGTATTCTGTTTGCAACATATGATTTACAAAAAAAGTTGTTTAGAGAGGAGTTAAAAAGTTACTGGCACTATTTGTTGTATCCTTCCATCTACAAAGCCTTGCTGCCTTAGTCACCAGGCATTTAACTATTATTCAATTAATTTAGAAGGATAAAATGATTCCTAATGTTCTTTTTTCTTACTTGACAACTTATTGGTAAAATATTTATTTCCCAGAAATATACTTTGCTGATAAAATCTCCTATTCTGAATACTAATTTATCTATGAAGACATGAGTCATTTATTTCACTTATCTTCCGAATGTTCCCTCATATGATATCTACTAATTTCCAAAAATCTTGATCATTTCAGACATCCTACAGATATCCCTACAGAAACACAGAGCAAAGACTTATAGAGAGTAGTAGACCAAAAACCACTGGAAATTCTTGTAGTAATGTATGTTACTATGCCGACTCCTACATGCTCATTGACATGCTCAATCAGATGCCAATCAGTGTTATTTGCATGTTATCTTCAGAGAACGGAACCCTAAAAACCTCATCTGTAAAGGGTTAATATACTGACTCCTAACACATGAATATATAACTTCACTTACCATACTGGACACCAATACAAAATTCTCTGACAACTGTTGGCAATGTGGTCAACCTGAATGAACTGTATTATATATGCTTTGGGAATTTCCCAAACTAAGTTATATTGCTGTGAAGTATGCACAAGAATAGAATTTGCTTCAAAATGCCCTGTTCCATCCTTAAGTATTCAGACTGGACTTTCATTTTTAGCTCACTAACTGAAGTCTAACCCCCTCATCTTTTTGAGAGATGCCAAGATGATACTAGCAAGGAATGGACAGGCCTACTAATAGGTCTCCCACCACCAGTTGAGAAGACAAGGTGATCAGATACCACACTTTGGAGACAATCATACACAAACTAACTGTCTGGGTGGTGATATACTTGGCTTATCATAAATCAAAAGTTTAGAAAGAATGTCAACATGTCAAATCATCTATGAGAAAAGGCAAGAAGTTCATCTAAACATTCCAGGGGCTTTATTCAGCTTAACACCTTCTGTTCTGTGACATAAAAAAGGCTATTACTGCCTAATAAAGGTATGTACTGTCAGTTTATTCAAAGGGATTTAACTTTGCCTCTCTTAGACCAAACAGTCTTTAAGATGCCTGTACTGGTTTGATGCTTCAAGGCTGGATATGTTTATTTCAAGCTGGAAAAAAAGACACGTCTCATCTTCCATAACCTCAAGCCATTCATATAGATGAATCTTTCCCACTGTCTCTTGAAATGTTGATATTATAGTATAGTTTTTTCTCTCTTAAGAGAACAGGTTAGCGAGAGTCCCTACATTAAAAATGTAAGGACTTCAAAGGTCATGTTTAGGTTCCTTGGTATAGTTATAGACCATGATTTCAAATCTTATGCTACATATCACCAGACATTTGTTTTGTTCCAAGGAGGCTCTCTCAAGTGAATTTCCTAAAAGACTGAATTCCATTCAAAGATTGTGTTTGTAGTGTAATAGATATTTCTTGTCATTAAGAGGCTTTTCACAAAGTAATATGGTAATATTATTCACAGACTGAAAGCCTCAAAAAGAAAATCATGGGACAAAACTTTTAAAATTTATTAAAAATCCATGAAGAAAATGTGAGTTCAGGAGAGGCAATTTCCAAGAAAATGGGTATCCTACTAATTCAGTGAATTGGGATGAGCACTGTATGTAAATAGCTACACTGTGGTGCACTTTGCAGAATGATATGAACTTCTTTGTGACTAATAATATCCTCTTCCCCATTAGATTTGAAATATTACCCAGTGGTGACCATTCCTACTTACATCTCTGCCTAAACAAAGTGACGGTGAGACAAAGGATGCAGCAGCAGGTTTATAACAGGATCTTCTGTCTTTTATGGGGATATGTCTCAACTTTTATGTTTTTAATGTAGTTTTCTATGTCTTCATTTTACATAAATTCAAATTCACATAGTCAGCTTGTCCTTCACAATAATGCCCTTTACAATAATACCTCATATTTATATACTAGGTTTCGCTTTTATATTTATGTTTTCTTATAAAGTTATATATTTATATACTTAAATATTTATTAATTCCATTTTTCTGACTTTCATAGATAAAATACATTCTGCTAATTTGCATAACAGCCCTTGTGTCTTCTCTAGGCTCTAAATCAGATAGTTCAACCGTTCTCAAACGTTATTGCACCACGACCTCCTTCTGCCAACATAAATTACTACATGACCCCTGGTGACAGTGGGCCAGAGCACGAGCCCCGCCACCCTGGGCTGAAGCCCTTGGGCTTCAGCTTCAGCCCCGGGCGGCAGGGCTCTGGTTTCAGCCTGAGCCCCAGACCCCAGCGAATCTAACGTTGGTCCTGGTGATCCTATTAAAATGGGGTCGCAATCCACTTTGGGGTCCTGACCCACAGTGTGAGAACCATTGAGATAGTCTACTGAAGTTTTATGTACTGAAATATTCTATAGCAGTGGTTCTCAATCAGGGGTACACATATTCCTGGGATATGCAGAGGTCTTCCAGGTACATCAGCTAGATATATGCCTAGTTTTACAACAGGCTACATAAAAAACACCAGTGAAGTCAGTACAAACTAAAATTTCATACGGACAACAATTTGTTTATACTGCTCTATATACTATACACTGACATGTAAGTACAATGTTTATATTTCAACTGATTTATAATTATATGGTAAAAATGAGAGTAAGCACTTTTTCTCTAATAGTGTACTGTGTCACTTTTGTATTTTTATGTCTGATTTTGTAAGCAAGTAGTTTTTAAGTGGGGGTATGCAAGACAAATCAGACTCCTGAAAGGGGTTCAATAGTCTAGAAAGGTTGAGAGCCACTGTTCTAAAGCCCTTAATGGTCATCAAATAAACATATAAAGACTCATAATATAAGTGAGTAAATAGTGAGGCATAAAAGATCTCTAAATCTGAAAAAATGACCTCATCCCAGATTCAGGATACTATGAGTGGTCCCCCTCTATAGCAATCCTCCAATAGTGTTAAGTTATAACTGCACCAGACTTTGCTCTAATCTTACATTTGTACAAAATAATGAAGATGTTTAAGGCGGGGATTTCCTGATTGTAGTCTGCTTTATCATGCATTTTGTTTATTTTTGTGAACATGATGATTTATCGCACCCTGCTTATTCTCCTGGGGAAAATCAGAGACAACAAAGACAACTTTGAGAGATTTTGACTTTTGGAGAACACAGAAAATCATTAATTTTAAATGTAAAGACTACTTATTGATTCAAATGCCTGATAAGCATTCAACACATGTTTCAGGTTTGCTTATATTAACACAATCTCTATGCTAACTTACAAAGGACATTTTCAATGCTCCAATATGTGTACTGTTCAATACTCTGAATGAGTAAACAGACACCAAGGGCCACATTTTGCCCTTCGCTCTGCAGCACACACCACTCTAAAAGGAATGGCAGTGAAAGCTGAGCATTTGATAGACTGACAGAGCACCTGCACTAAGTGTAATTCTGAGGGCATTCTGCCATCCTTCAAAAGATGTATCTTTATATTTACAAGCCAAAGTCCTGATCCAGCAAACCACATGAGTTGTCCACTGAAGTGAACTAAAATTAAGCATGTGCTTAAACGCTTTGCTGGACTAGGAGATAAGTGATGCTGTTAATATTTACCCAGCTCCTGGTCAGAGCCAGCCTTTGCGCGCCCCCCCCCCCGCACGTCTCCTAAGTTGTCCCCCCCTCCACGTCTCATTTCAGCTTCAAATGAAGTAAGTTTCTACCCCACTCTTTCTACTTCTTCTTCGTTTTTGCAAATGTGAACTGTTCACTATGGTAGAAAGTCCGTCCCAATCTTTTGTAAAGATCATGGTCCCTGCCTCCCCTACTCTCCAAGCAACCTCCCTCTATAGTCAATCTGGCCTTTCAAGTCAGTGAAAGCCATGGAAAAAAGTCCCTCAGTGCTTGAAAGGACCCTAAATCAGGCCAGGCTGCTGCTGCTAATGCTAGTCTCTACAAGTTCTCTCCAAGCCAGAGACATGCATCTGAGTTGAGAAACCAGTGTGACCTCTGGTCACAAGAAAGGGTTAATGTAAGAGGCAGTGCTGGAGTTTCTGCTGAGGATAGAGGTACCTGAATTTATAGCAGGAGCTCTGCAAAAACCCCAGCAGTAGAGGCTACTGAAAAAATGTGCTGAATCAGCTGCCTTGCCATGCACCCTTTATCTTTGGAAGATGAGAACACTGAAATCCCAGATACCTTTATATAAAGGGATATTACAATGGGACATTATGTAGTTGAAAGTTAAGATACCGTACATCAAGGCAGCATAACAACAAAAAGAGCAGTACAGTAAGGATGAGTTCAGTTAGCAAAGGCATGCACAAAAAGTTGATTTTATAAGAAAACATAGGGAATATCAAAGGTAAATGAAGATACCTTAGTGGTAAATTAGTTGTTACATCACTCAATCTAAAGTTATCCATTTCCATGTAAACAGAGTATTGGTAAGGGCATGCAGGCAAATGAAACATACATGTGGTCTGAATTTTTAAGCAGCAGGCCACAATTTTATTAACCCTAACCAATGGAAAGGGGCTCACTCCCCTGCAAATCTCAGACAATTTAATTTGACGCAATGCAGGGTAACTTCTATAGTCTCAAGTCTTATAACCAATAAATCATAGAATCATAGAATATCAGAGTTGGAAGGGACCTCAGGAGGTCATCTAGTCCAACCCCCTGCTCAAGCAGGACCAATCCCCAGACAGATTTTTGCCCCAATCCCTAAATGGCCCCCTCAAGGATTGGCTGGCTCTCATCACAATAACCTGTAGACTCTGAATCCCACCTCTGAATTCTATTGACCCGCTCTCCCTACCTCTCCCCACCCCCCGGGGAAATAAGAGTACCTCTTCGGGCCACCACAGCATGCAGAGACTTAAGGTCTACACTTCTCCCTCTCAGCTACTAGGTCCACTGGTCATACCCAGGGGCTCTCAGGCTCTCATATCCTGGGACTCTCAGAAACTGAGATATGGAGAGCAGCAGGACATACATAATCTTTAAAAAAATGTATTTATGTAATCTGTAGTTTTCAATTAACAAGTCCCCTAAGGAAGGGGCATCACACAGAAAAAATATTGTGTTTATTAATTCTTTGCACAATATATGTGACAGAAAATGTGTGTTTGATTTACAATCCTTCTTGAAAGAGACAGCAACTACCTTGTGTTCTTTAGCTCAAGCAGAAGACAATTTGAGAAAGGGCACATCTGGGATGTTTCAGCAATAGGGGTTTTCCCACTTATAAGAGGAAAATGAGTAATAATACTTTGCATTCCCATAGTGGCTTCTATCCGAGGACCTGTAAGAACTTTGCAAACATTAATCAATTAAGCCTTATGATGCCCATGCGAGGTAAGGAAGTACTATTTTCTGCATTTAAAGAGTGGACAATCAAAGTCACAGAAAGTTTAAGTAACTTGCCCAAGGTCACCAAAGATGCGTATGGCAGAGCTAAGAACAAAACCCAGATCTCCCAACTCCACATTCTGAGCTTTAATCACATGGCTATCCTCCCTCTAGAAGTATCATATTTTATTCTCCCCTGCCCACTGCCATTTAAAAAATGTCTTTTATTAATAGCTCTTATGTACCGTGCATCTATTTTACGGGCACAAAACCAACTGCAGCTCGGAGGCTGATGAGAGGATAGGAATAGCATACATCATGATCCAGCATTTTATTTGAAATCCCTGAGAGTATTTTCTTCAAAGTTTATATGCTACAGTGGAGTCTAAGGAAAAGATGTTTTTGTATGCCAGCCACTGAAGAACAATATTTAGCAATTTACTTTCTTGACTTGTATCCGGTACTTGACCCCTAATAACCATAGTTACATATGGTGTTAGCATAGCAAATACTTCTCTCTACCCCATCCTTCCACAATTTTCCTATCAGGCACCCACTCACTAAATTAATT
The DNA here is from genome assembly GCF_020497125.1 of Mauremys mutica. NCBI lineage: Eukaryota > Metazoa > Chordata > Testudines > Geoemydidae > Mauremys > Mauremys mutica. The sequence goes on from NC_059075.1 coordinate 47,959,807, forward strand.
TCCCTGCCTTTGTTTTTCTTCTGTACTTCCAGGGTTGAAGACTACCTCTTTTTCCTGATGAGTTGTAAATCTGAGTTCCCTACTATCCCTATGGTTGTAATTTTTAACCCCCACCAATCAAGTTATGATTCAGGGTTATGGGGAATCAGTTTTGCTAATACATTAGAATCTGTAAAGCACTTTCTTTCTAGCTTCTGATCAACACCAAGATGCCTTGAAAACAGTTTTAATCAGGAAGACACTCTTAAACAGACAGTTAAATATAGCTTCTATTATTTTTAATGTCATCTTGTGCAGAGTTGAGCAACCACTAAATGTTGGTAGTATTCCTGATCTGACTCTTTCTGCTTGAAGAGTGTATCTTATTTTAAAATATCATGTCTGTTTCTATTCCTACAGTTTTATCATTTGTCAACAAATCAACTACCTGCTTAGCAGCCCTCCTGAGTAATTTAAAATAGCCGCCATGAAAAGCCATCCTGTGCTTTTACTATTTTTCTAACAAACTTGATTGTCACCTGTGATATTTCAAAGATCACTTCTCATATAGTCATCATGCTGGAAATTAGATGCAGGGCTTTGCTTTCCATGGAACATTATGCAGAGGCACTCTGGCTAATAAATCTTTGTAGCTAATGCATTCCAGATGGAAGCCATGTCTCACAGATTTAACCTTCCTAAACCCTTCCAAAAATTCCTCCCATCAAAAGCTCTCTCAATGAGAGATGTTTGATTGAAATGGGATCATCAATACATGACATCTAAGTAATAGTACAGATGATTACTGCCTGCAGAAAATTGTCATTTTCCTTCATACAAAGATGCTCTTTTTGGACAACCCTGGGGGCAGGGATATGGGCCTAATGTGTCTTACTAGTTTAAATGTTTTTCTTGAACTCTTAATGCTGTTAACAGATGTTGTAAAGAGAACATCTACTTCTGTCTCTTTAACTTCTGTACATGCATAACAAATGCCACTAAAAAGAGGGATCAAGTCTCTCACAGAAGCCACTAATTAACATCACTGTTTAATCATGTCACCATGTTTAGCAGTCTACATCATTAGTTTATGTCAGACAGAAGCAGTGAAACATCTAAACACCTACATGTAGATCCTTACAAAATCAGTCATGTGAAATGGTAAGGTCAGGGTTATACAAGACTTCAAATACACCTCTGATATTTAGAAACCATTACAAATCACCTTGATAACAGACTAAAGTAGCATTATTTCAGAAACTTTAGCTTTTCTTCTAAGGCATTTTCTCAAACAAGTTCAAATGTAGAGTAATATTTTAAAATAATTTGTGAATTGTATGGATTTAAAGTTGTAGACAATTATTTTGGTTACTGTATTGCTAATGCTGATAGCTATGGAACTAAGTCTGCAAATTATTTTTAACATGAATGTCTAAGAGCCGTGTTACACTTGTGAGCTCTACAGCTCCAGATCTGAAAAATACACAGGAGTAATTAAAAATATATAAAGGTCTCTGATACATACAGTATATTTTGTACATGCTTATTCCAAAGAAAACTGGTGAAAGTGCAAATCTGAAACAAAATGGAGGTAGAGGACTTTTCTTAAATAGTAACTTTTTTTTTCTTTGCATCTATAAGCTTCTGTAAACTATGACTTATGCATTTTTAGGATAAGTTGCCAGAACAGTAAACTTTAACTGACAATATCAAAATATTTCAGGTACTGTATAATTACAGTATGTGTACTTGTTTTGTTCATAAAGGCATGAGTGATGAATACAGAAACAGCTCTAAATCTAAATCTAAAACAGCCAGAAGCCTGGAATGAGCAGCAGGGAATGGATCACTTCATGATTACCTGTTCATTCCCCCTGGGGCACCTGGCACCGTCGGTAGAGAGGATACTGGGCTACATGGACCTTTGGTCTGACCCTGTATGGCCATTCCTATGTTCTTATGTTAATCATACAGTGTAATTAACTTCCTTACCTTAAAGATCTGAAGTTCTTAACAGTTCCTTTCCAATGTATGGTTTACTTTGATCCATGGGTTGTAATCTTACATGAGAACTCAATCACACCCAAATGTCATTTGTAAGCTTTCAGATGAGATCTTAACAATAGACCCCTAACTGTGGAGACTGCAAAGAGATCAAGCATTCTTCAACTTGGAAAGCAGCAGGAGCTTGAAGTCACAGACACCTGGGCAAGGTTAGCTGTGCTGTGGAACCAAATCACTTCATTCAAAAGTAACCTGCTACACTTCTGTGTTTGAAAGATAATAAGCAACCACCAAAACTGAAGATCATTACATTTAGTTAGTGTCCTCAACCAAAGGAGAAAGTCAGTGTCACATCTGTATTTTTATATCAGGGAACTATGCCTAGCTACACTTAATAAGTTCCCCCCTCTGCTTCTTAATAGGAAGTGGAATACATTTCCTTTTATTGAAGCCAAGTGCTTTCTGCACCTTAAAGTCAGACATAGTATCACTCTGCAGAAGTGACTGGTCTTTTTCCTTATTCTGACTCAGCTTCAACAAAACGGTGCTTCAAAAAAAGTACCAAAAAGAAAGCAGTTGTCTCCTTTCAAATGCGATTGGAAAGTCTGGGTCCATTTTTCATCTCTAATCCTATTATGCTCACTAATGAACTCAGTTTGCCTCAGTGGTTAAAATAAAAGTACAGTTGGTGGTTGTGTCCTAAAAAGTACAGATTCACTGCACAAAACACTACACATTTATACCATCCACAGGAGTATTTTCAAGACATGCTGCTGACAGTACTGTACAGTGTGAGTATCAGTTTTAATTGCCTGAGTACACTTTACATTAAACTAATACAGATCTTTGCTACAGTTTGAGCCAAGCCTGGGGGTAAAAGGACATCAACATTATTACGGTAAGAGAATATGATTTTATATTCAACTTTTCTGTTGGAACACTGACTTTAGCAGAAATTTTAAACAGAACATAATAACGGCTATATAGGGTCAGACCAATGGTCCATCTAGCCCAATATCCTGTCTTTGGTAGTGACCTGTACCAGAGATTCAGGAGGAGTGTATGGAACAGGCCAGTTGGAGTGATGCTCCTCTGTCTTCCTTTCTTGGCTTCTAGCAGTAGGTGGCTTAAGGTTACCCTGAGCATACAGTTGCGTCCCTGTCAATCTGGGCTAATAGCCATTGATGGAACATGTAGTAGAAAAAGAGGGCCCGTGGTATGAGGCCTGAACTAAAGTAGTCTTGCCCTGCTGATATAAAGCAATGTTAGCAAAAGTCAAACTGAGCAGAAGTCAGACCCTGTTACAAAACAGAACTGAGCAAGAACAGGGCTGGTATTGCAAAAACTTGAACACTCCTAAGAAGTGCTAGGCATAATCTAAGCATATTCATGTAAGCATATTCTAGAAGGGTAGTACCAGAACACCCCAATACCAAGTATGGTATAAACACACTCCCTGAAAGATAACAGGGACATACTACCCCTCACAAAAATAAGGTCAGGATCACCGATAGAGATGTTTTGATCGAACCAATATGTACAAGGTAAATGGTGGTAATTAACCACGTCAGAGGGCCAATACATGACTTGTTTATATTGGTCACAGAGGGATCCATAAAAGAGGGGTCACAGAGGGAGTGTCTTTGGCCAGTTAAGTGGGGAATGGAAAGTCCTGCCATTCACTGAGCCGAGTCCATTGTAATGGGCATACGTGTTGTATATCCCTATGAAGTCTGCCGGGTGCTGTTACCATGCTTCATTGACAATAAACCTGGCCAAGAACCTCTTCTACTGACACATCAATGTGGGACAGTACTTGAAATCTGTCACCCAAAAAGGACAGCTCTGATGTGGATAGCTCCCCAACATCCTCTGCAGTGAAGACTGATGCAAAGAATTCAGTTAGCTTCTCTGCAATGGCCTTGTCTTCCTTGGGTGCTCCTTTAACACCTTTGTCATCTAGTGGCCCCACTGTCTGTTTGGCAGGATTCCCGCTTCTGATGTACTTAAAATTCTTACTGTTAGTTTTTGTGTCTTTAGCGAGTTGCTTCTCAAATTCTTTTATGGCCTGCCTTATATGTTTACACTTAACCTGCCAGAGTTTGTGCCCGTTCCTTTAATCCTTGCTAGGATTTGACTTCCAAATTTTAAAGGATTTTAAAGATGTAGATATTAAGCTTGCACTTACAAAAAAAAACCCTTGCATTAATAATCTCAAAGCATCAAGTGGCCTTGAAATACATATTATACTGAAATTTGGTCTGATGTAGTTCATTTTTATAATCATGTCAGGCTGACCTTAACAGATGTGTTTCTGACTACAGGCATCTCAGTCATAAGCAAAGGGTCAATTGTACTATGCTTACAGCAGCTTACAAACGTTTAAAAAAAGCATAAGTAGCGATATACAATATGGAAAGCTTTTATTAAGAGCTTTCCAAAAACGTTAAACCTGTATCTCACAGACATATATGACTTTGTACTTTCGCTAGTGAATAAGCATCACCTAACAACTTCCCGACATAAGATCCAACGTCATATTTTTCCTGGCTGCAGAATTCAGAGCATTCTGGGGCATTTCAGCCACAAAAGCTATGTCTACTCAGGAAGTGCTAGCTGACTCAGGCTCGCGAGGCTCAGACCAAAGGGCTATTTAACTGTGGTGTAGACATTTGGGATTGAGTGGCAGCTCAGGCTCTAAGACCCTGTGAGGTCGGAGGGTCCCACAGCTTGGGCTGCAGCCCAAGCCCAAAGGTTTACACCACAATTAAACAGCCCCTTACCCTGAGCCCCATGATGGGCATGGACCAACTGCGGGTTTTTTATTGCAGTGTAGACATACCCCAAGTATGAAAGGGCTAGTGCAGTCGGACAAGGAGCTGTGCTATTGGTACTTTTGCTGCAGACAGAATTAGAGCACGTGGTCATTGTAACAAATATCCTTTTTAGATTTATGAAGGGATCAAACAGACCTTTCTGGCTAACTGGTCCCCTTGAACCTTTAAGTCTGTTGAAGTCCCCATCAACATGGTACCTAAAAGTTGCTAAGATTTAAGTCAGAAGGGAACAAAAAATGCCACGATGTTGCCCACTCTGCTCTCTAGTAGATTCCTAAGGGTAAGAATCTGTGCTGCTGAGAGAAAAGGGATGATGTGACCTGTGCTGAGATACTTCTTTATGAGGTAGGTGGGAGAAGGAGACTGGCCCCAGGTGTTTCTCTCTCTCTCTCTCCTCCCTTCACAGGGAGTTCCAGTGTGGGAAAGTTTCTTCCCATTCACTAAAGGTGGTGAAAGGAGAGGCGCTGGAAGAATGGTTATAGCGACTGGACAAAAGGAGCTAAGACCAAAGGAAGTCTTCCCCCCGACTTCTCAACCAAAGACAGCATTGCTGATGTTCCCGCTCAACATTAAATTTAAACATAGTTATGTTGTGATAAGGCCCCTTTATAGCCTTTTCCTATGTATACTTCGTGACGGCAAAATTGACATACTGTGTTCTCACATGTACCATAGTTTGCCTACTTTAAATCTCATATTTCCAGGGATTTTTTAATATTTTATTTCCCTCATAGGCAAAACATAAAGATCATATGAATCAGCTATGCTTTGGCTACACAACGAGAAACAGGCCATAATAACAAGAACCAACTACCACCACCATCATTATGCCCTTAACCTCAAAGTTGTTTCTCTCAAAATTCTGGCTGTACAATATTCTGGGTTAAAGTTACATGGTTCCTTCACTGTCTCCCTCTTCGGAGCCTGTCATATCCCCACGGCCTTTAAGAAAAAGAAAGCTACAGAAGTATGCAGTGGCAGGACTCTGACACCTCACTCCGCATGTCCCTGACAACTTCTGTACCTGCTTGATTTTTGATGTCTCCTGGACAGGCAGCTAGGACACTCCATGGCCTAGTGGTATCTGTAAAGAGAGACTCCATTTAATCACATACTGGTATGAGGTTTGGAGGGTTAAATCCAAGCAGAGGTTTCCTAACTGAGAAGCATCCCAAAGTGGTAATCAACTGCAGCTCAGCCTAGCTAGGCTCGGAACATTAAGAAAGGGCTGGTATTCTTTCATGCTTGGGAAAAAATAGGATTGCTGTCCAGAAGTCAGGACAGGGAGCTTTAGAGACAGATGAGCTGTCCTGTTTATGCACGGAGTTTAAGGATTTAAACTGAAAGAAAGCCAGGGTATGGGTATGTGTGTATGTTTGTTTCCGATTGCAGAAAAAGCCCATAAAATAAAGTTTTTGTATTTAACTTTAGACTCCTGTGATGTTTCTCTCATTTGCACAGATCAAGGCCCTGTCACAAACCTTCTATGGCTCCAAGTTATGATTATCAAAATTATTTGAGTCGGTCAATAAGCGTAGTGGAAATCAAACAGATTGTACCAGGATTATGATTTTGGAAAAATTATTACCCGTTTTGGTAACTGTAAAAGCTTCCCTGAGATGGGAAAAAACAGATTTAACTCCAATGGGCCAGATTTTCAAAAGAGCTCAAGGCCAGATTTTCAATCACTCAGCACCCACAATCAGGGGCCAAATCTTCAAAAGAGTTCACTTTCAATGTGCTGAGCTCTATTAAAAATCTGGCCACTTATTTTGGTGCCTAAATAGAAGCTGAGGTCTTCTAAAAATTGCTTAGTGGCTTCATTCTACTAAAGCTTTCACACTGAAGTAGAAGGCCACATTCCCTGAAGTGCCATTGTTTCACTAGCATTTCAGAAGGGATGTAACAGACATATGGAGCAGCGCTGGAGGCAGTTTGGCTTAAAAGAGATGGTCTATCAGGCAGCACTGAATTGGTTAAATGACAGAGTCCAAACCCCTTGCTCAGTTACACTCTCAAATCAGATTCCTGATGAAGGAGATTATATTTTTAAAAAATCATCAAATCTGCTCCTGCTCTGAACTCAGGATCCTGAGTAACAATAAAAATTTTAACTCCCTGTTCTTTTTTTGCAACAAGATGGATTGTTAGATGCCTTGCTCACACACCCTCACTAGCATAACATTATGTCATTCTTCAGATTAGTTCACCCATTCACGATCATTCAGCAGCTCGCTCTCTGCTGCCAAGAAGTAAGAAAGAACTTCTGTGGTGACATGGGTTACATCTACCCTTTTTCTGAGAGCTATAGTTTGAGAAGTCAGAGCAGAGCAACTACGACATTGATTTTTTTTTTTTGTTACTGAAGTCAGGGTCCTCAACCCTACCATCAGAAGAGATTTCTTACTTTTTAGAAGGTAGTTTAGTCAGTGTTTGTATGCTAACATCACCAAGGATCTACAAACAGAATTACATGCAGAGCGAATCCTGAAGAGGACTCGTAATACAGTAATGGTCACAGGAGGGCCTAGTAAAGAAAGCATGCAGTGAGACATCAATGTGTAATTACGTTTAAATGGAGCTCCATTTCCAAGAACTCCTCACTATAGACTAGATCACACTTTTCACTGCAATGCAAGGCTTACATTTATTTAAAGTATGTCTCTGAATGCAGTGGAATCAAGGAACTTCAGTAATCTATTCAACCATCAGTATATCTAGGTGTAGCGGGGTAGTCACCCACTCCGGCCCTGAAAGGGTTACAGCCAGCCCTGGGAGAGGGTTGGAGCTGCGAGCCAAAGACAAGGCTGATTGGGGAAGCAGCCACAGCTGGGACACGCCCCAATCAGGCCACAGCTGGCCCTATAAAAGGCTGTGGGCCAGGAGCTCAGGCAGTCTCTCTCTAGCTGTGGAAAGCAACGGGCCTGGCTGCTTGGGAGCTCAGCAGGGTACCTAGAGTGGAGTAGGGCTGGGGAGTGGCCAGAGGAGCTGGGGAGCTCCAGGCTGGAAAACTCCCAGGCTGCAGGCCTTGCTAAGGCCGGGACGGGTACTGGGTTTGCAGAGGTGCAGCCCAGTGTAGGCAAAGGCAGCAGGTCCAAACCCTCCTTGCCAATGATGAGTGGTATAGACTGCAGTCTGACCCAGTGAGCGGGGGCTAGATGGTGACTGACAGTAGCCACTGAGGTGAGGTGAGGGTAGAGGGTTGGGGTTCCCCTGGGTGCGGAGACCCAGAGAGTGGGGATACTGACAGGAGGCAGCACTGGGGTCTGGGAGTGACATGGGGGCCAGTGGCAAGGTGGACAGGAGAGGGCGCTCCGGAGCTGGACAGATAATTCCCTGGACAACCTGCAGGGGGTGCCGCGCCGGTGAGTTGTCACATTGCTACACTAGGGTTGCCAGATGTCCAGCTTTCGACTGAAATGCCAAATGGGTGTAGGAGGGGGTGTGGGCTCTGGGTGGCACTTACCTCAGGCGGCCCCCAGGAAGCTGCTGGCATCTCCCTATGCCTCCTAAGTGGAGGTGCGACCATGTGGCTCGCCATGCTGTCTGCGTCATACTGTCTGTCTGTCTCCAGTCAAAAAGGGACCTAGGTGGCTCCAGTCAGCACCACTGACCAGGCCGTTAAAAGTCTGGTTGGTGGAGCAGGCAGGTTCCCTATCTGGCTCTGCTCAACTCTTGTGAAGCTGCTGGCATCTCCCTTTGGCTCCTAGGTGGAGGGACGGCCATGGCGGCTCTGCACGTTGCCCCCGCCTGCAGAGCTACCTCAGCTGCTCCCATTGGCCAGGAACCACAGCCAATTGAGAGCTGAGGGGACGGTGCCTGCAGGCGCAGACAGCATGGCGAGCCACATGGTCGCACCTCCACTTAGGAGGCATAGGGAGATGCCAGCAGCTTCCTGGGAGCCGCCTGAGGTAAGCACCACCCAGAGCCCACACCTGCACCCAAAACCCTTACCCACCCCAGAGCCTGCATCGCCAGCTGGAGCTCTCATCTTCCCACACCCCAACCTCCGCCCCACCCTGGATCCCTCTCCTGAACCCCTCATTTCTGGCCCCACCCTGGCGCCCACACCCCTAGCCCAGAGCCTATACTCCCTTCCACACTCCAACCCCGAGCGACGGAGGGAGGAAGATGGAGTGAGCGGGGTGTGGCCTCGGAAAAGGGGCAGGGCAAGGATGTTCAGTTGTCTTCAAATAGAAAGTTGGCAACCCTAAGTATATCTGTTCTACATGCATGAATCGGTCCATTCAATTTCTAACTAAATAAACAAATAACAACAACAACAATAATAATAACAATTGCCTAGCTCTTATATATGCAGTGTAGTTGTAGCCATGTCCGTCCCAAGATATGACCTTTCCTAGACCCGAAGCACAGCTCAATGTGACTCCAAAGCTTGTCTCTCTCACCAACAGAAGTTGGTCCAATCAAAAATATTACATCACCTAGCTCAGCGGTTTGAGCGTTGGCCTGCTAAACCCAGGGGTGTGAGTTCAATCCTTCGGGGGGCCATTTAGGGATCTGAGGCAAAAATTAGTCTGGGGATTGGTCCTGCTTTGAGCAGGGGGTTGGACTAGATACCTCCTGAGGTCCCTTCTAACCCTGATATTCTGTGATTCTCTTTCTAGCTCTTATATAGTACTTGTCATCCATACATATTAAAGTGCTTTGCAAAGGAGGCAAGGTTTATTATATGCATCTAGTTGCATAGTCCTACTGTTGTGTATATAGTTCACATTCATCAAATCTCCACCATACTCGCAGTATTTGCCAACCCTTCTGGCTATTTTTATTTAACGGTTTCCAAAACATTATCTTGAAGATCAAGGGTAGCATAATATGTAGTGTACTTTATTGCCTATTTAAACTTGTTTGTGTTGCCTAGTGTTAATACACTACAAGAGAAATGCTCTTGTGCATTGTGGCTTTGTTTGATTGCTATAGCTTCTCCCTGAGCTCCCAATCAATTGGGGATAGAATGCAGCTCTTTAACTTGTCTAATGTTAATTTTTCTGGTTATAGGAAAAATACATGATTTCAAGCTCCCGCTCCACACCTGATTAAAACAAATGGCATTAACATGTTCACTGTTGTTAAAAATAATGAAATATCCACCATAAAGGAGCTTTAAAGAAAAAATATGCTAGAAAAAAAATGCGAGTTTTAGTCTCCCATATGTTGAGAATTGAGGATGGTGGGGAGGGAAGGCTCTGAGGACTCAAGGGTAAGGAGTAGAGATAGAAAACAGTCAGCATAAGGCATTGTGCTCTGCATTATCGTGTGAAAGATGGGGTACGATTTCTGAGTTCACTCCCTGGCTTACTGGGCTAAAAGTGCTGTGGAAGGAGCAGTATAATTAGGGCTCCATTCAAAGCCCAATAAAGTCAACAGTAGTCTTTCCACTGATGTCAACGGGCTTTGGAGAAGATCCTTAACCCTTGTGAGGAAGAGGCATTTTATGTCACTCTGTATCAGCTCATCTGGCCACTCAAGTGGTGGCACTGATGGATTCTTAATGGAGTCCCATTGAGCCTTCCTTACACAAAGAAAGGTTAACTGCAATGCTAGTAGTCCTGGTGTATGAGAGAAAATGGGAAATGTCCATATGTACTCGAGTCAAAACACAGGGTGAAATGGTGAGATCTTACTCAACTGTGAATCAAAACCAGAAATGGTAGCTGCAAAAGCAGCATTTCTTATTGTTTCTGTCTAAGATTATCATACGATGGGAATACATTCTAGCTGCAGCCTGGATCATCAGGTTAATATGGCGGCAGTAAACAACCAATATGTTTAGTAGAAAATATAGTCCCATATTTTAGATACAGACACAAAATACACATATTCATCGCCAACCTAAAGAAATAAATGTTCTATACAATATAATTACAGAACATTTCACCTTGAGGTCTCCATTTTTAGTTTTGGCTATTTGGGTGGTATCATTACCTTTTGATGGTTGTTAGGTGACCTATGTGAATTGAGTTGTTCATCTCAGTCAACTTGCTAGGAGACTAGTGTCCAGATGCTAAAATCCAACAACACCCCTCGTATTATAGTTGCTAGTCTCAGCACATAAATAAACTGTCACCACTAGACATAGGTCAAGATTGAGGCATACTGGCTCTCGGAGAAGTCTGAACTGCTATTGCCTAGGCCGGGGTGGCCAACCTGAGCCTGAGAAGGAGCCAGAATTTAACAATGTATATTACCAAAGAGCCACAGTAATACATCAGCAACCCCGCTGATCAGTGCCTCCCTACACCTCCTGATCAGCTGTTTTGTGGCGTGCAGGAGGCTCTGGGGGGACGGGAAGGAGCGAGGGCACGGCAGGCTCAGGGGAGGGGGCGGGAAGGGGTGGAGTGAGGACAGGGCTTGTGGCAGAGCAGTGAGCACATTAGAAAGTTGGCCCCTGTGGCTAGGGTGACCAGACGTCCCGATTTTATCGGGACTGTCCCGATATTTGCTTGTTTGTCCCGCGTCCCGACCAATGTTCGGTCGGGACACTGGACAAACAAACAATTTTGCCCTCCGCTCCCGTGCACAGGCGGAGCCCGGAGGGGCTCTTGCCCCCCGGCCCGACTCCGCCCCTTCCTTCCCCCATTGGATCCCTCACCAAATCCCTGCCCCCAGCCCCGCCCCCTCACTGCCCCATTGGATCCCAAGCCGAACCTGGGGAGGAGACGCCCCTGTGCAGCAGCCTGGGCACACGGGCCATGGCTGGCTGGGCCGGGAGCGCTGCAGTGCAGCGCGGAGGCTGCTCCAGCCCTGCAGTCCACGGGGCAGCATGGTGGGTCCAGGGGCAGCGCGGAGCAGGCAGGGCCCGGGTGAGCGGCGTGGCCCGGGGGTGTGGGCTGCCCGCCGGAGACATGTGGTGGAGAGGGGCTGCGGGGGCGAGATCTGTCCCAGGCGGGGCGGCTGGCGCGAGGAGCCGGCCAGGGTCCCCCGAACCGATAAACTTCCCCGACGCTGCTGGGGAATCCTGCGCCTCTCCCGCTCGGCTGCGCTCCAGCATCTTGCCCTGCCGGGAAGGAGCTGCTGGAGTGCAGCTGAGCGGGAGAGGCGCGGGGCTCCCCGCCTGCGGTGGGACGAATCTCATGTGCCCGGGGTGGGAGGCTCCGCGGGGAATGCAGTGCGCGCGGCTGGGGCGCTGTGTGCGATCCGGCGGCGCGGCTGGGTCCTGCTAATGCCCCCGGCCGCTGCAAAACTGTTTTTTTTTTTTTTTGCTCTGCCGCCATTTTTTTTGCTCCGCCCCCCCCGTGTCCTGATATTTCATCCCTGTGATCTGGTCACCCTACCTGTGGCTCCAGCCCTGGAGTCGGTGCCTATATAAGGAGCCGCATATTAACTTCTGAAGAGCCGCATACGGCTCCGGAGCCACACGTTGGCCACCCCAGGCCTATGCTAAATGTGTGTCAGAGAATTTCTAAGTTGCCCAATTTGCATCTTCATAGACTCTAAATAACTTAAATTAAAAATGGCCAAAGTAAAATAAATAAAAAATGGAATAATTTCATATCTTGCACAGTTTTCTTTATGTCCTCGGGCTGGGGATATATCAATAACCTGATTCTCAGGGAGGGACATGAATAAATAAAAAAAAATCATGCTCCAGACTCCTTGAAAAATTCACCATTGTACACATTTGGATGCAGCTCTCAAGACATATCATTACTGGCCTCTTATTATTACTGATTAAACTCCTCACACAGCACTTTGGGTTAAGTAAACATTTTGGGGGAGGAGGGAGAGAGAAAGGAAAAAATCCTCTGATGCTTCAGGCTCCTAAGAACAACTCAGGGCTTATGTACAATAAGTTTAGATGTTCAGTTCATGCTTACAAATCTATCGCAGCACCACTCAAGACTTCCCCTCCCCTTACAAGCTCAATTTACAACTAATGTTAGAAACAGCTCAAGCACTTTCAGCCCTAATACTGCTCTGGCCAACTTGTAACAAAAGCAGCACACCATGTTCTGCCATAAGAAAACAGTTTAAAAGCATACAACAAAGCATTCTCTGAAATGATGTATCTTTAGATCTATCAGCAGGCCTTGCCAAAATACAGAGCTGTTATTTATCATTTTCTGTGACAACAGACAGTTGCCTTCAAAGGCAACAAATGATGGTTTTGTGAATTCATTGATTTATTACTCAAGAAAAACTCACTTTTCTTTAATTCACTATTTTACAGATTTATTAATTATTAGTAGTAATTCTATTATCTGGCATGTGCATGTTGCTTGCCATGTGGTTAATAACCAAACCTATTACCTGATAACAAAAAACAAATTAAATATAAAACTAATTTTGAAGTATAGAAAACACAAAGATTTAAACCATTTATACTATATATGCAGTACAGACAAGTACAAGGAATGGCAAGGAATGTCTACAGTATAAAGTAATTGCTTTAGAAACTTGTGTGATAATTTATTATCAGCTGAATAATTCATTTCTAAAATTATTTGTAATGAATGTTAATTTAGTACAATTATCCCATGTGTTAGAATATGCTGATGTACCATGATTTATAGCTAACCTAAAAGATGAACATTTTCTTTGTAGACAATTGCATGTCTTTAAAAATCGGGAAGATGATGACACAACAGGTTTTCCACTGATGCATGCAGTTTGCTTATGTATTTTTTCAATAACAAGTGGCTTTTCAGTAATATCGAATATAGCCTATAAATCACATATAAATATGTTTGTATATATGTGTGTGCGTGTTTGTATGTGTATTGTACTCAAGCAGAGTACTGCCCAGCAGAGGGCTCCTTTGAAACAGAATGTGCAAAAAGAAGGCAGAGTCTTTCAATGTATAGAAAATAAGGAGATTATGAAAGCAGTATATATGTTAAGGATTGCCATTGTGTTGGAAAACCACAAATAGGTTTATGTTGCATTTGGATAGTGATTTCAAATGGTTTTTAAAGATATTTTTGTTTTGTTTCATGAAACTTGTTGAATAAAAACATGCCAAGCAAATGAACACATGCTTTACTTTAAACATATGCTTATCCCCTACATTTTTATTCATTGTAGCTACACATGCTTGTTCAGAATGGTCATGTTAAGTGTATTTTTTACATAATCATCTGTATAAAGCAACAACTAGAATTTGCAGAAATATTGTCTATTAATTGGGTAGGAGTTTATTGTGCAGATAATTAAACCAGGGGGAAAACCACAGGCAACTAACAAGCTTCCAGACTATTTCTATTATGACAACCTAGCTACAATGGTCACTGGCAAAAAAATTCCAGTTTTGACTCTGGAACTACATAATGCCACTGTGATATTCTCAGTATTCCCTACTTTTCTCTATTCTTAATATTCTGAACCCTTGCATATGCTGAGTAGTAACTTGCTCCATGGGCAGGCACATTAATTTTAATTTAGCCATATGGAGGACCTAGGGAATATGGTGGTAACTTTCTTAGTTAATAAAAAGGCAATAGAAAAATTTTCAGATTGACCACTGAAAGGTGAGAGGGATCACACATTAGAACTGGTCTTTCATGTTACCTTTATAAGGAATTCAAGCATCAATACACCAATGGGGAAAAAATGTATAATCACTTTATACAGTTAATCTTTCTTTGAAGCTTTTAAATCCCTATGTTTTTTCAGGATTGGTATTGAATTATAAATAATAAAAGATAAAAAGATTGCTGGTCCATCAGAATACCATTACTCATAGGTAGTAATATAAAATAGGTGTAGAATTATCAGTAACTTTGGGTATAGATGGCTGATGAAGGGTAGTTATCACAGCAAACTCAAAAGTTCAGATTCTGTTGTCAGAAATATTACACTGCCAGTAAAATCTTAGTTTAGTCCTGAGAAATCTCCTTTCTCTTGTAAAACTAGGTGATGCAGTGTCATCATTAACGTGTCACTCTAATTTCCTCTCCGTGGTATTCATTTATAAAATGTGTACTAAATATTAATAAATGCACTGCTGCTTGTAGAAAAGAGTGGAGTACAACAGTCTATCCCAAAAGATGATACTGGAATTTAATGATAACAAAAGATCATCATGATAAATTTTTAAACACAAGAACAATGAAAGCCTTTGTAATTGCTACAGTTGAATTTGTTCTGTTTCATAAGGCAAAAAAATAACTGGTGCATCAAACACCGACATAAATAGAAACACAGAAATCAACAACTACTGCATAAACTACATAGACACACAGAATCCAGAAATAGCAAAGATCTAATCCATTTCCAGGCAATTTTACTGTTTTTTTAGGGCTGGGGCCTCTCTACAGCTGTGCTGGTGTCTAAGGAGGGGGACAGGCCATAGGGAGCCTTCTTCCTAGCTCTCAAGTGGAGAGAGGGTCTGGCTATCCAGGTGGTCTCTGCGCACTCTGCCATGTGGAACTACGACCTGAACACTGAATTGTAGGATCCCCTGCCATCCTCTGTGCTCCCCCAAACAGCACCAATAAGGCTGGATTTGGCCCATCTTATTGAACATATTGTAACAACACTTAAAAAATGATTGTGTTCTAATTAGGCTCTTAGCACATACAATTTAAAATGAAGCAAAATGGTAAATAATCTTTCTTAGCCTTCCTGTAGACTTACAAAATGTGCTAGTTTTCTTTGTGCATCTTCCATATGATGCCTTTACATTCCAGTATTTACTTTGCCACTAGCAAAACACAATTATTTTAATAATATATTCTTTTAGACAGCATATCATTCTGCTTACCCCTTGGTTCACCAGGCAGTCTGAACACTTCTACTGAGATGTTTTGTTCATACACATGCACCAGAAAAGGCTGCCACATTCCTCATTAAACAAAGAGGCATACACGCCAATTAATAATTTAATTTGCAGAGAGAATATGAACATGGAGCTAGAAGGTGAGCTTCCAGCCCTCCTGAAGAGGAATACCAAGGAACTAGATTTTAGTCCCATTTTATGCCTCTGCTATAACATTAGAATACTGTATCATTTTTCCTGCATGCCACTGTTATGGTGAAAAAGTACTGTCTGTTATTATGGTGCTGATTCAGCAATAAACAAATTTGTTTATTAAAAATAAAGCCACATCCTCGAATTTGGCAGAAGGTTCCAAATTTTGGCAGGAGTATATGCAACATCTGTATTTCAAACATGCTTAATTTAAAACTGGCTTTTAATACAAAAGACTATTCTAATGGTTTGAGTGTTCAATACAGAGCATATCACTTTTATTGTCTTAAAAAATCCATTTTCCCTCAAATAATTCACCTGAATAATCGGTGTGTTTTCATTTTTCTCTTCTTTGCTGTAGAAAATTTCTGACACTTGGTTTGGGAGGATTCCCTTGAATTTCAAAGTATTCTTTCTTTAGGAAGAATAATTCTCCCTTCTTGCTATAACAAGTTGGCTAACAGCATCAAAATTACATCTCCAGACATGCAAATATACAAACACTTCTAGTGGTAATATTTGGATCATTGTCTCATCCGTAGTTTGGGCACCAGGACCAGTTTTCTTGTGGTTTTCCAAACTAAACTATTTGTACTACACTGGCTGTGTACATTTGATCAGGTGTCCCTCTAGTGGCTGTCCCCAATGAGCGTGTCTGTTAGCTACTGACAGCCAGAGGAGTTACTAGCAGTTCAAGTGATAAAGTATTTTGGTTTGAGTGTTGAAAGTCCCAATTTTAATCTCCGTTTATAATTGTCATGTCTACATGTATGTAGCAACAGTTCATTGCAAATGTATAAGATAATGCTCATCAAATCACAGACATCAGAGCCAGTAAGCTATGATCTCATCAAATCGCAAACAAAACAAGGTTGGGCTGAGATGGTGCTTACACATGAAAACTCTGTGATAAGCCTAGGGGCTCCAAGCTAGTGATAGTATTTCAAAATTCGACACACATCCCCTGAATAGGCGATGGACCAATATACCAGAATAATGTTAAGAGCACTGTTGCTGCTGAAGGTGGCACCTTCTTTCCTATGAGATGTAAAACCCATGCCCTTACCATTTGTGACAATTAGTCAGTCTACTGCACTTTTCACAAGACTGGGAGGTAAACTCCAACATGATAATTTTCTCATAATTCCAGTCAGAAATGATATTGTTTACATTCCTGTCTGAAACTGTTGTGTAGCATTACTGTGAGCTTTGTCCCTGTGTTTTACCTTAGAGGCCTTTTCATAGTCAGTGAAGTGATTCACATATAAACAGAAATCACATTCCCCAAAAATCTAACAATATCTTCCTAGCTAAAACTCCGAACCGGTACTCCATCCTCATCCTCCTTCAGCTGTCAGCTACCTTTGACATCACTGACTAACCTCTTCTTGAAATCTTATTTCATGACTCCGTCCTCTCTGGGTTCTACTCCTATGTTTGCAATCAGCATATCATTTAGCGGATCTTCCTCGCTTCCCCTCCAAATCTGGATGGGGGCCCCACCCCTATGGATTTCTTCTCTTCTTCTTCTATAGCTTCTCTTTGGGTGTTCTCATTCAGAAAGGCTTCAACTATCACCTCTAGGTGACAACTTGCAGGTATACCTCTCTGTCCCCTCCAGCTAAACTAAAATCCTGTGTTTCTGACATCTCCTCATGGATGTTAGCCATCAACTAAAGCTCAACATGGCCAAAACAAATCTCTTAATCCCTCCTTTCTGAGGCACCATGAACACCATTCTCCCTCTCACTTAGATATCTACGTATTGTCATTGACTTGGCCCCTTTTCTACAAGTGCCTAAATCTTGCTACTTCTTCCTGCATAACATTTCTAAGATCCAGCCTTTCCTCCCCATCCAAACACAGCAAACTTTGCCAAGGATCTCATCACCTTGTGTCTCAGCTTCTGCCACCTCCTCCTTTTCGGCTTTGACAAATCCCATCTTGACTCATTTATTTCCATTCAAAATGCTGCCGCGCTGCCGCAATGTTTCCCCAGGGGTGGTCTTTCTACCACACCACTTCCTACTATGCTTGTATCCAGCCATTGGCTCCCCTTTCTCCACAGAATCAAACCCAAAATACTTGTCTGCTTTTTAAGGTCCTTCATGTCCTATCTCTGCCATACCTTACATCAGTGATAGTCAATAGGCAGTGCACGGGCCAAATTCAGACCACCAGATGCTTTTGAATAGACTCTGAAATCTTTTTACTTACTTATCATTATTGTTATTTTTTTATTTATTATTTTCTCTGGAGTCTGGACCTTGACTAAAACTTGACCAAAAAATATTTTGCCTTACACCTACTACATGTGATATTGAAACACTGACCTTTGTCTCCATTCCACGAATGGTAGTACTCTTAATTGCCCATATATAATTTTCCCAAGAAGCTCTTTCACACTTTCTCCCCTGCCACTTCTTCTGCATAGGAAGAGCTCTCCATAAACATCCACAAAGCCATTCCACAATCTTCATTTAGAATCGCTGGTTAAAACTCTTATCTACTAATAAGGGTACTGTCAGGAGCTGCCTCCCAGTAGCCAGGCCAAGTGGTTGGAGCCGAGGTTGAAGCCAGACATAGGACAGGGACTGGGTTGAGGGTAGTGCTGGAACTGAGATCCGGGGACAGGCCAGGGTTAGAACTGAGATCAGAATCCATAGACAAGCCAAAAGCAGAACCATAGCCAGCATCCAGGTGCAGGCCAGAGGTCGAAGCCAGGTAGTCAGAGTCCAAGGGAGTCAGAAGGCAGAGTGGGGTTAGAGTAGGGCTAGGACAAGTCTGGAACAAGGTTCATGAAGGAGGGGGCAGGAACAGGTGCAGGAGCAGGCTGGGAGTCTAGTGAGTCGGTTACACTGCGAGGCAGCAGGCGGGATCCTGGCTGGGTAGTGCTGTTGCACAGACTGATCTGCAGCTCTGGTGATGTCGGAGAAATACCTGAGCCTGGAGTTCACTGGATCCAGGCAGGGCCACCCAGAGGATTCAGGGGGTCTGGGGCAAAGCGGGGGAGCTGGGGCCTTTCAGTCGTTCCGCATCTTCGGCAGCACTGAAGGGCCCCCCGCCACCGAAGACCCAGACCACTGCCAGGCCAGGGCTCGCGGGACCCCTGCGGGGTCCAGGGCAAATTGCCCCACTTCCCCCCCGCTGCCCGCCCTCCCCCCTCCCGAGGCCCTGGATCCAGGCTCTACTCCAGGATAGGCTGCTGTCACATGCGTGAAGGCTGAGTTGCTGCGGGCTCTGTAGGAAGGACATGTCAGTGAAGCTGAGTTGTTGCCGGGTGCTGAGTGATGACTCACTGCAGCTCTGTTGGAGGGGCACCTGAGCAAGCAGGTCTGTTTTGGCTGCGGGTTTGCCTCGCAGGTACAATACAGTCCATAACCCATGTGAAAGAGACTGAATGGTTACCTAAACCTAAATGGAGGAATTTATGCTACAGATATTTCTGTTTAGGAATATGGGAAAGATATCTGTAAAACGGGGATATCTTAAAAGAGGACTCCCATTTAATTATTTAAGGCAGCTGGTTAAGTAGTTGGATAGAGCTGTGCAGTTTCAAGCAATACAATTACGTACATTAACAACCTCTGTCTAGACAGCCAAGAAGTATAAATGAGCAAGGGCAGATGCAAGCACTACACTCCTTTACCTACTACCTCTTCTTCTCCTCTTTGTAGTACTGCGCAAAGAAAAATAATAAACTATCCATGATTGCAAGCTTTGTAGCCACATGACACTGCCATACTTGTTGGGTCTCCATCTGTTTTTCCTTCCCCAGCCCCAGCGGTACTGATGATACAGAACTTACAAATACATATTGTGAAATATAGTCATGATCTGAAACAGCATCTATTACTTGATTTTGCCCTTATCCTGCCTAGTTTTCTAATTCACTATCAATCTCAATCAAAGTGGGCAAGCAATACTTCCTACCAAGAGAACGGCACAATAAGGGGATGTGTACACTAGGCCTGTTTCCCAAAAGTTTCTTTCCATAGCTACCACCACTTACAGCATATATACAGAATGCGGTGCTTGTAATGCTGCTGGTTTCCTGGAATCCATGCTACATTAGCCCTCCCATCATTGCTATCATCAGTGGTGTAAGCAATGGTGGGAAGGTTACCAAAGCGTAGAAAAGTAAGCGCGGTGTATAGATAAATCTATCAAAGTTGTTAAGTGATTGAAAGCATGTTTAACAAAGTGCATATCAAATTCTCAAGTATTTTTTAAAATGAAAAAAAAAAAATGGTCTCACTGTGCATATGCTTTCCAAAGCATACCTAAGAAAACCAGGCCTATAGAAACAAGAACAGCATGAATTTTTTCTTTAATTTCCACATGATATAAACCTATAATAAAGAACACAATAAAAGTTAGAAGCATCCATCAGTTCCTGAGGCTAGATAGATGACATTTTAAATACAGAAGCCAAATTATGCTCCCCGCCTCAATTCCCCCAGTGCAAAAGGAGGCCCGATTTGGCCCTGTGTGACTACTGTCAAGTAGGCCCAAAGAGTACCTTGACAAAGCAATTAATGTGTATTCCAGTGACACTTTTAGTTTTGTTACAAGGAAGCAAATTTAGAGGGGAATATCTATGCATCTTGTGCATAAAATCTGATTTTAACAACAAAATAATGTAACAAGGAAGTGTGGTTATTTAACACAGCACTTGAGAACACACAGGATTGTTCAATGTGCTGCTCTTGCCAAGCTTGTCACAATGACTGACATTTCTAATATTAAACTGGAAATAATATAGATATTTAATACTGCAGAGTTTACACCAAGTAGAAGCAAAGTGCTATTGTTTATCAGCAATCTACTTCTGATGGCATCAATCTATATAGACATAATTGTTGCTGAATGGTGAAGCCTGATTGTCACATTATGAAATAAACACATCTGTACAACAGTCACACTGTTTCATATTATTTGATTTTGAAAATCTTGTAAAGCCCATTTCTTAAACATTTTCTGTGCTCTCCACTTGAATTTTGACTAAAATTTACCTTTTAGATCTGTTATGCTGCTCATGAATTTTTTACAATACCCATCTGTGCATTGCAATCTCTATTCTCCATGGCTCCACATTGTTTTGGCTAACTAACAGGTCCATATGTTGCCTTAATGTATTTCTGCACAATGTTTGTGCTTTTGGAAAAAAAACACACCACAGGGAAAAACCACAGGTCTAAATAAGCTATAAAGAGCATCCACATACAGTTAGACTGTCTTTACTGAGTCTAGAGACATTATGATTCTGCTGCGACAAGCAGCATTTGTCTTCATTTTGTCTGACTGTCCTCATGTGTTATTATTAGTGGCTGTCAGGCTGCAGCAGAAAAAAAATAGCATCACTTGACTAAGAAGTTGAATGCATAAATGCAATAACTGCACATTTGGAAGCCGAGGAGAGCATGTCTGTTAAGACATATCTAAATGCAAAAACTCTTACAATGAAATTTAAAAATGAAAAACCCCTATTTGGCAAAATGTAGGCAAATCCCCCCTCTGTCTGTACCACTAAATTAGGACCTAATTATAAATACAATTTAGCAGCATCTAAAGAAGTTGCTTCAAGAATTCCTTTTCAGAATGTCAGCTTAGTTTAATGATAAGAAAACAAATATGTTGGAACATTCACATCCACTTATGTTTTTCAGATAACGCTGATAAATACAAACATTTTAAAGATGAACTTCTTATCGCAAAAGAAGTCTACACTGAAACACATTTAACAGTTTTTAAACACAATGCAGAAATCTCTTTTGTATTGATTTGTCCATATAATGGAGTTCTTTTATCAATAAATTCTAGATTTTTTTAAATATAGGAAATAACATACAACATAGGTCTTTAAACCTATTCAAGACAGTATACTCAGAAAATAATCACTACAAGAAGCAGAAACTACAGGAACACAAATTTGAAAGACATAGATTCAGAGAACCCCCAGGCTAACCATTTAAAAGAAGATGTGGGTCTGTGATGTTCCTAGCCTAATGCTGATAAATTATTATCTATGGACAAACAACACAAAAAGTTTGCAGAATGTCTTCTGCTATAGTATCCCACTACAGTATCACCACAAATCCTTCTATAGGAGTGGGAATGGTGGAGTAAGGAGTCACAGAACAAACTGATTTACTCTGAAATTTTCCTAGTAGTTAGAGTTATTAATTCACTGTGGAATTATTAATCATCTGATCATAAATAACAACAGCAGAATGACTACCCTCCAGGAAAAAGATAGATATTAGGTGAAATCCTGACCCAACGTAGACAATAGCAAACTCCCTACTGATTACAATGGGTCCACACATTTCAGCCCTGTGTTTTTACTGCAAGAGATTGAAAGTGAGCAAGTGACATTGGGAGTCATAGTTAAATAGATAAAACGAAGTTAACACTGACACAAGAGGAAGAGTTCAGTGAGCCGCAATTGGACACTACAGATGGCATTAATACCATAAGAACTTGTTGCTGACTGCTGCAAATCTGGCTTTGGAATAGACTTTCAGTATCTACTCACTGCACTTACTGATACAGGAACATATATTGAACCATTTGCTGAAGCGTTTTTAAGTCTGTGAATAACAGCTCATGGCTTCAAACTTTATAAATTGACAGTACTTTTAAAACTGTTTTTGTCTGAAAGATTTTTCCCCATTTCCTTTTTTTTCCTCTTTTCCCTAAAAAAAAAAAAAATCACACCATAGCAGCTCCTGAGATGGGAGTAGTGGGAGAGCTATGTTTTAACTAACCCTGCTCAGATCCAACACAGTTGTTAAGGATCTAGCTGCTGACTGCAACCTACCTGCATGAGTTGTAGCTATGACTGGCTAATGAATTTATCCTCACAACACACCAATAAGGTAGGGAAGTATTCTCTCCATTTTACACATGGGGAACTGAGGCACAAAGAGGTTAAGTGACATGCCCATGGCCACACAGGAAGAATGACACAGAGCTGAGAAAAGCACCCGGATTTCATGTGCCTCAGTCCAGTGCCACAATTCAATGGGACTACTCACATGCTTAAAGTTAGGCATGTGTTTTAAGTGCCTTGATGAAGCAGATCCATTAATACATTTTTCATAACTTACTCCTGTTAGCTCTACAGACTTTCTGCAATTATTGGGGAATGGCTGGACACTCTTCTGCCTCATTCTCAACAGAATTATGAACTCAGTTCCAAATGCAGAATTTGTACAGTTGCTGATGATTCACAAGTCAGAAAGAGAACACACTGATCCCTCACAGTCTAAGTTTTAACGGTACAGGCAGATCATTTATCTTTGTTCTTTTTTAAAGTTAATAAATTGCTATGAAATAAATGAGACACAATCATGGAATCTTACATAGCCATATTTACAGAATCACTTTTCAGAGCCAAACCACACTTCAAGGTAACTGCATGAGACTATACCATAGAAAGACTTAAAACATTATATTGTCTTTAGCGGAAGCAGTTTCTCTGTGCCATGTAGAGGAGACAGGAGCAATCTGTTTTCATGTTCTACTTAACAGAAGAAATGCCTCTATTTGCTTTTGCTAGTAGCCCCTGATGCTGTGCTAAACACGGTTATCTCCATAACCTCAGGAGTTGATGTCAGAGCACACTCTTAAATGAGGGACTAAAGGGATCTGTGTCCCAACTCTCAAAGAAAGTCTGTAATATTGTAGACATATAAAGTGTGCATGTGTGTAAGCTCCAAGAGAGCTCTAGTGGCATGGAAGTTGCTAAATTCGACCAACTGTTCTACAGAACTGTACTCAAGAAGGGAAAGTGAATTAAAATAAAAGATGTGGAACAAGATTCTCCATGTTTCACACACCAGCTTACCATACTTGGATGGGGAGAAGGGAATGTACAACAAGTACAATTTGAGATTTTTACTTAAACTGGCCACAAAATTCCAAGGAAAAAAAGAGGTGAAATCAAATTAATGTGTGCCTAATGTGCAGTACTGTACTTAATACTTCGGAAAATACATTCAAGAATAGTTCAGCTTAGAAATATGATCCCCATGATGTTGTCTAGGTCAGTGGCAAATTGGCTATGTAGGGTAAGTGAGCTTTTATGCACTGGTCCACCCTGGGATGGCACGGAGGTATAGCATTCACTCCAGTGAGAGCGCTGAAGGGATGCTCTGCATGCAAAAGAAGTGTGAATACTTCAATCTTCTGCCCCGCCTCTCCAGTTTACCTAACAAGCATCAGGATAGAACAGTCCTTTCCCTGCCTGTATGTAGGGTAGTGAGTGGGGAAGGAAGGGACGGAGTAGCGCTTTTAGTTTCCTTTCTTCCTAGGCAAAGGCACAAACCAGCCTTGTGAATGTCTGTCCTCCTGCTCAAATGACCTTAATGTGAGCATTTCAGATACCATGGTGTTTAAAACCCCCTCCAAAAATAACCTGGCTGCCCAAGCAAGCATTGACTTTATTTTTGTGCCCCTTTCTATTCTGCATACTCCCACCCTGTACTAGCCAGCGGTTCGTGGCACATTGAGGCACCAATGTCGATGAACATCGATATCATGTGACTCTTTCGTAAAGATACATTTAAATGGAACGTTACAAAACTCCTGCATAGGGAGCCCTTAAATCCTTCATGTTATCAAGATACAAAAGAAACCTAGTTTGTAAAAGTTAGGGCTGCATAACAATGTAACTCCATTACAAGTACAGATGGGAAAGCTGCATAGGTTTAGTTGCATTTTGTTATATTTTAATAATGGAAAATAGTTCACAGAAATGTCTTTTATCATCATTTTTAATTGCCCTGTCTTGTGGAGTTTCATTAAACAAAAATAAGCAGAAACAGGTTAATGAATACGTTTATAAATATCTGTGAACATATTACTGACATACCAATTTTGAAAAAAAAAACGTTTACTCTTCTGTACTGGTGTTGGGTCTGCAAGAAGGGCAAATATAGGCTTGCACCTCACAACTTGATCAATTCTCTAGTTTAATTAACATATCAACTACATACAAAGTACTTTAAACTGTTTGATGTTTTCTGAGCTATTTTGTTCTGTTTTTCTTGCTGTGGTGGTCTTTGTATTCTATCTCACTCAGATCTACAGGGTGCAGAAGCATGCAGCTCTGTCTTTCAATGCACTCCAAGGGTATGGCTACACTTGCGAGTTGCAGCGCTCGTGGAGGCTTTCCAGCGCTGCAATTAGTAAGTGTCCACACCTGCAGGGCACATCCAGCGCTGCAACTCCCTGGCTGCAGCGCTGGCCGTACACCTGGCTCAGCATGGGGAATAAAGATTGTAGCGCTGGTGCTGCAGCGATGGTCATCAAGTGTGGCCACACACCAGCGCTGTTATTGGCCTCCAGGGTATTAGCAGATATCCCAGAATGCTTTTATAAATTACTCTCTTTGTTTTGTTGTGAACTCAGAGCTCCGTAGCTCCGATGACCCCGGAGCTGCTTATCTACAAACACAGCTCCTGTTTGCTGTGATCAATCTGTGAACAATCAAATGAGATAATGAGGCAGGCAGGGAGTGAGTGTTTGCTTGACAGAAACGGGGCAGAGGGGAGAGAGGGAGTCCGTTGGCTGCAGGCTGTTTGCAGTTAAGAGTTAAGGGTAAGGGATCGGGAACATGTTCTGATTTTTCAAGGCAGGAAGGTAACACGGTGTTGGCTCCAAAAATCCACACTCTCTCTCTCGCCCGCTCCCTGTCACACTCTGCCCCACCCCACCCCCCTCTTTTGAAAAGCACGTTGCTGCCACTTGAACGCTGGGATAGCTGCCCATAATGCATCACTCCCAACAGCGCTGCAAATGCTGCAAATGTGGCCACACACCAGCACTGGTAGCTGTGAGTGTGGCCACACACCAGTGCTGGCCCTGCACAGCTAGACGACTAGCGCTGCAACTACCAGCGCTGCAGATTTGTAAGTGTAGCCATACTGCAAGAGTCTTCAGACTGTTTTCTTCTTTCATGGGGCCCTGCAATGGACTGTTCTTGTACCACTGTTCTTGCTTTGAGCAAGGGGTTGGACTAGACGACCTCCTGAGGTCTCTTCCAACCCTAATCTTCTATGATTCTATGAAATGTTTCAAGCTACTTTTCAATCCCCAAAATGCCAAATTATTTTTGATGAACTCAAAGTCAATGTTAACAGAGCTAGAATCACTAAAGCCAGAGCTTGAAGACAACACTAAGTATAAAGACCAAAGTGATCTACGTTGAATTTAGTACACTTGTCCCCAAAGATCCTTGTGGACCCTATCAGTAGAAGACCAATGGCTAATAGGAATGAACGGCACTCTGCTGAACACATAAGATGTCTGAAGACTGACTTCAAGTCTTGTTCTGACACGATGAAAGCTTCCAAACTCTAGAAGAACCTTATCAAAAAATAAAAACCCAAACCCTGTGACATACCAGGATACAATCCAGACTAATGAGTAGCTGTGTCAGCCCTGCCCAGCAACCTTGGGTAACTTACAATGCTTTGGTTGAAACAACTCCCACCTGGGCTGCTCATAAAGAGCCTTCCAGCATGCAAGCCACATCCTCACCATTTGTATCTAACTGCAGCATGCCAGCTACACCTGGATTACACTCTGGCTCTCACCATCATTGGTTATACTGTAGGACAGGGCTTGAATTCATATGGAGCTGTCTGGAGAGGCACTCCGGTAAATATTTTCAAACACACAGAGCTGAAGCCCCAAGCCCCAGGGAATACTCTGAGAATTTAAGTCCTGCTTCAGGGTGACCCCAACACACACCCAGTCTTAGATTTTCCTACAAAAATGTATGTCCTGTACTGCCCAGCACTCTCCTGGACAGTATAACTCATATAAAGTCTGTTATTGGTTTAATAGAAATAACATGCACACAACTTGCCACCTCAAATGGAACTTCTGAAATATTTCAATTAAAACACACTGGATTAGATAAAAGAATAAAACAGGTGTATTGACTACAAAGAGAGTAGAAATCATAAGGCATGAAAGTTGGAAATGGTTATAAGAAAAATAAAGATAAATGTAACTGGTGCCTACTTAAACTATGTTTAATTCAAAGCAAAGTTTTCTCAACACATACTTTCAGCAGTGTTACTGACCAAACTTCTTAGGTCAGGAACCCTTCTCCAGTCCAGCGGCTGCTTACTTTGTCTCTTCAGGTGCAGTGAACCAACTGGCAGGGGTAACTTGGGGTGTTTATCCCTCCTTTTTATAATTTCTGTCCCCGTCTTGAAAAACATTTCCAGCTGGTTACCAGGAGACAAAAAGTCAGTGTATCTATTGGGTTTCTGGGAAACAGGGCGGGCGAAGCCCGCCCCATGCTAACGGATCCCCCCCCCCAGCCTAAGGGGAGGTTCCACAGGGCCTCAGAAACCCACTAATTGCGGGGGACAACTAATAAAAGAACAGGGAAAGGAGTGCGGTCAAAGGGTCATAAGAAGGGAGCCTGACGGGGACACCGAGCAGAGAACCCCGGACAGCGCCCACTGCTCCTCGAAGGTGTCAAGGGAGCCAGCGGACGCCGCCCAGAGGAACTCCGCCCGGAGACGTGAACGGACTAAGGATCGGAAGCAAGCCCCAAAGTCGCAGGAGTCTCCATTGGCCAACCGCCTCTCCCTGGTCACGTAGATGGCCATTTTAGCCAGGGCGAGGAGGAGGTTGACCAGGAGGTCCCGCGACTTTGTGGGGCCACGGATAGGGAGTGCGTGGAGAAGGAGGTGAGGGGAAAAGTGCAGCCAGAAACGCAACAGGATGTTGGTGAGGAACCGGTATAGGGGCTGCAGCCTGGGGCACTCTACGTAAACGTGCGCCAGAGTCTCCCTCACGCCGCAGAAGGGGCAGGTGTCTGGGACAGGGGTAAACCGCGCCAAGTACACGCCCGTGCTCACGGCCCCATGGAGGAGCCACCAACTGATATCCCCGACGGGCCTCGGGACCAGGGTGGAGTACAGGCTGGCCCACCGGGGCTCCTCACCCTCCAGAGGTGGCAAGAGGTCCCGCCACTTGGTGTCGGGGCGGGACACGAGGGTGAGGAAGTGAAGGGTGTGGAGCACGAGCGCGTAGAGCTGCTTCCTTGGCGCGGTTTGGAAACGGACCGGCTGCAGATCGTGTAGCCGGCTTGCGGAGAAGGGGCGGGGGGGCCGGTCGGGTCCACGGGGCAGGGGCCCGATGAAAAGGTCCGGAGGGCTTGGGGTGGGGGGTGGGCGGGGTGTGCCCTCACGCAGGACCCGGTCGAGGTAGGCCCGAGCAGCGGGTGGCAAAGCGGCCTTCACCTCCTGTAGTACGCGCCGGGGAGTACAAGGCCTGGAGAGCCCCATACGCCGAGCGAGAGTTAGGGGATCCAGCCAGTCTCCCCGGTCGTAGTCCAGGAGGTCTCCGACCCTGGTAGCTTCCACCAGGACCAACCTCTGGCGCACCGCGGGGGACTCCGCCACCTGCACACGGAGCTGGGGGTTGTGTAGCAGGGGCTCCGCGAGGAGGTCCGCCCCCTCGGTGGCCACCACGGACCTGGTCACGGAGAACAGCTTCCAGGTCCGGAGGAGGTCCTGGTAGAAGACCGGCAGCCCGGAGAGGTCTCGCAGAAGATAAAGGAGCTGCCGGTCGTATCGGAGCCCTCGGAAGCGGCGCAGGAAGGCGTGCTCCAGGGCTCTCCATGCTGGACTACCCGCACCATAAAGGAGCCTCTGCAGTGCCTGGAGGTGGAAGACGTGGACCTGAGTGCGCAGGCACTTCAGGCCCTGCCCGCCCTCCTCCAGGGGCAGGTGGAGCACCCCTGCAGGGACCCGGTGCAGTCCTGGCCAAAAGAACTCCAGAACCACCCTCCGGAGGTCAGTCAGGAACACCGGGGCCGGGACCAGGGTGTTGAGCCGGTACCAGAGCATGGACAGGACTAGTTGATTGAGCACCAGTGCCCTCCCTCGGAGGGAAAGGCACCGGAGGAGTCCTGTCCATTTCCGGAGCCGCTCCGCCACCCTGCCCTGCAAACCTTGCCAGTTCTCCGGCGGAGAGGGATGCGTGGCAGAAAGGTAAACGCCGAGATAGAGCAGCGGACCCGCGCTCCACCGGATGGCCTGAAGCGCGGGTGGGAGGGAGCTCGCCTGCCACCCGTCCCCGACCACCAGGCCAGAGCTCTTGACCCAGTTGACCCGGGCGGAGAAGGCCGCCGAGTACACGGCCTGGCAGGCCTCCACCCGCGCCAAGTCACCCGGGTCCTGGACCACGAGGAGCACATCATCAGCGTACGCCGACAGGACCAGCCGCAGCTCCGGCTCCCGAAGGACCAGCCCCGTCAACCTCCTGCGGAGGAGACAGAGGAAGGGCTCGATCGCCAGGGCGTAAAGTCAGTGTGGAAGGATGTTCCCTGCTGCTTTTTTCTCACCTATTTGAGCTTCCTTTGTGTCCCTTCCTGCTTGATGACTCTGTTGCTTAAATGCAAATTAAGCACAGCACACTGTGCTTTCTTTGAGACTGATCAGTTTGCCAACCTCAGTTTGGAACATTTGTTAATACCACTGTACAGTGGAATCTTATAACTTCACATATAATGTTGCCACACGTTTTATCAGGATGATACTGCTCAGCAAACTGAGTTTTCAAATGATACCTCACAAGGCATACTTTGTACAAAAACTACTACAATAATGTGTAGTGTGTGAACACAGGGGTAACATTCTGTCACCTCCTCCCAAATACAACAAAGTAAACAAAACAATCATTTTCTTCCTCTCACTCTCTCTCTCTCTTTCATTTTTAAAAAACTATAACCAACTCAAAATACAAATTTAAATATAAAAAAACAAGTATGCCTCTGGAGAGATGACAACATTCACAGAATTCCACAAACATAGGGGGAGGAAAAAGCATGGAACTAGAGGACAGGTATCATCCTAGAGACTTTTTAGAGATGTTTGGCATGCATGAGAGTCATGAGGATATCTTAAATCAGCTGCTTTTACAAGGTTTACAGAGTCCATATAGAATGGCTCATGACTTGTAGTGTGTAGATCTGAGGAGATCTTTTCATTAAGAGTATACGTAGGAATCATTTGCTGCTTTTTTGAAGAACAGAAAAATGTGCAGGTAATTTTGAATGAGAAAACAGATTAAAGATGAAATGAAGCATGAATGGTAAAAAATACACCTGGACTTTAGCTTATTGTAGTTCATCAAGAATCGCTGATTCAAAATTCCACCAGACGTATTGTGCATTTTACTTGCATACTGAATATGTGGATTATTGGGCTCAAATATGTTGAGCTGTTTAAGTAGAGAGGAGATGGTGACCTACAGTAGCTTGAGAAACTCTAGTTGTTGACATCTCACAGACTGCTGTCACTGCAACATTAAAGTAATGGATTGGGTGAACCAAATAATGCACAGAAGAGAGGGCAATTCTTTGGGGGATGTTCGGAATAACAAACTACTGAAAGCAACAACAAGGATTACAAAGGTTTAAAAATTAATGTTAAGATGTTAAGGATCATGCCTCTGTGTAAAGTTCTTCAAGCAGTCTAAAAGGAGTAAGTATCAAGAGTTTAGGGCAGAGGTAGTCAATTATTTTTTGCCAAGGTCCAAATTTCTTGGTTAAGGTACAGTCAAGGTCCAGATTCCAGAGAAAATAATATAAAAACAACAATAATGATAATTATAAGTAAATAAAAAGATTTCAGGGTCTGTTCAAAAACCTCTGACGTTCCAAATTTGGCCCACGGTCCGCCTATTTACTACACCTGGTTTAGGCTGATTTAAGTGTGACATAAAAATATTCCCATCTTGTAAAAAAATTCTCCTTGGCTAAGAGAATACCCTCACAGTGTGAAAGCTCCCATGCTATGTAAAAATTCTATTTAAACATTTGGGGGAAGATTTTATATACTGAATTTTTGCTGTTCCAGGGTGCAGGTCTTGTTTAAAGAACCTGAGATCAGGAACGACATAATCTCATCCTCCATTACTTAGGCATGGAAAATCCACACTCCTGAATGATGCAGTTATACCAACCGAAATCTTGGTGTAGACTGCACTATGTCGATGGGAGGGCTTCTCCTATTAACATAGCTACAGCCTCTCAGAGAGGTTGAATACCTACACCAACGGGAGAAGTTACCCCGTCACCATAGGTAAAGTCTTTACTATGTGCTATAGTGGTGCAGGTCTGCTGCTGCAGAGCTA
Source organism: Mauremys mutica (assembly GCF_020497125.1). Lineage (NCBI taxonomy): Eukaryota > Metazoa > Chordata > Testudines > Geoemydidae > Mauremys > Mauremys mutica. Next base: position 47,990,731 of record NC_059075.1, read on the forward strand.
TATGTGTGGACCAGCCCTTAGATAGCTGCATTTGATACATGCTGACGGAATACTGAAATATCTTATCAGAGGATAAAACAGAGGATTCAAATATGCTCTTTAAGTACTGACCTGGAATTTGAGAAGGAAGCCCCACTTGGCTGCTAAATATCAGTGAGAAGTTGAAAGAGATAATGGAGATCATGTAACTGTTGTTATAGCAGATCCAGTTATTATTAGGGTTCTTAAATTTTTCTTTTAGGACATTTCCAATGGATCCAGCCTGGGTTAAGGAATTGTGTCATTTCACTAAGGTCACAAGTCATTAAAAGGAACATATCCATCAAATTGAATATTTCTGGAACATTTCACATGCAGGCCAAAGATAAGCCGGAGCTCCTAAGACCATCATGTGCTTACAGTTTTATCAGGAGGGATAGATTTTGGAGCTTATTTTCATGGCTCCTGGCTGCCAGAGAAAGGAAACTAGTTTTCTATATTATTATGAAATGTGTGACATTTTTAGAACATTGTCAAGTAGTCTTGATCTTGTTCTATAAGGTGAGAGCTCTTTAAGAAGTATAGGATTGTCTTCTGGTCAGACTATATAAGAGATGTGCAGCAATTAACAGGAAGACAGCAGATTCAGGAACAGTGATTAAATTATGAAGAGGTTTTGTCCTGAGGTGTTTGATCCTCAATATAACTTCCAGGGCCAGTCATGTGCTCAGGGTTTGTAATCAAATGACTGATGCTCACTTTCACTTTCAATGTTTTGGCTACAGCATTCTGGCTTTTGAAGTCTGTATCCAACACTGATAGTACTTTGGAGGTTCTGCTACTAAGGAAATTTAAGGAAGCTTGTGGCCAGCAGTACACAGCAACAAAAATGATGTAAACTGAAGAAGAGTGACCAGTACAGATGCAACTTGCTATATGGTTTTCATTACTGTTCTATAAGGCTGGCTTGGTCTATATGCTTATAGCTCCTAAATTGGCAGATTTCCATTATATAAAATAAAAAAAATGACCACAGAGTGTTGCTTCTCTTCATGCAAAAGTCGCTGGATTGAGTAAAAAAAAAAAAAAAAGGCCTACATAGCATAAGGAGCTCAGAAATTACTCTAGACAGAGTGTGTGAAAGTGTTTAATTTTGAATTGGCTAATTTTTAAATAAGTTTTTGTGTGTGAAATTTTCAGTACTTTAAGAATCAGGTAAGCAACTCACACCTTTTGCTCAGAAAAGAACTGTTGTATCAAAATGTCAAATACCTGGTGCCTAGATATCCAAGTGATAGGCACAAAGTTAATACAATAAAGATCAAATAGGTGTCCATGTGACAAAATCAACACATTCAGCTTTCCAAGAGGTACTGAAACCATCCCAAGTATTCTCCTGCATAAATTGTTGCTACTGCAGCCTATAGTTCTGGCAGTATTCCTGCTCCTTCCAAATACACCTTGAAAGGGATACGCTTCTGCTGGTGGCATCCCAGGGTAGTAAGTTATGATCATCAGCTAAAATTTTGTATACTTTGTGTTGACAAATTTTGTAATTGCTGTTTTAGGAACATGTTTAACAAGGCATCCCTGCTCTGTTCCAACCGTGCACCCCAATCAGTGTGAAGATACAAACGGTGAATGAAAGCATGACAAGCAGCAGGAAATAGGTCAGTGCTCAATATGGATTTATATCAAGTTCAAAGGGGACTGTGGCTCTTCAGCTGGATATTATTGTGACAAGGCACACTGTTTTATTCCATCTGGTAGGCGTCCAGTTTTACCAAAATACCTTAGATTGAACGTGTAAAATTACGATTCTTTGATGACGCATGACCAGACAGCATTATTAGTCCTACTTTTGGCAGCTGGGTTATTACAGGGGATAAAGCCCTGTGATTTTTGGTTAATGTCAACGGAAATCTAACTATAGCGAAGAGTTTTATAAGGGAAAGAATGGGGGCTGGTTTCCTCACCAGCTCAGCTTGTGGAAGGGGGTGCTGGTAGAATCATAGAATCATAGAACTTAAGATCAGAAGGGACCATTATGATCATCTAGTCTGACCTCCCGCAAGATGCAGGCCACAAAAGCTGACCCACCCACCCCTGAAATAATTCTCTCCCTTGACTCAGCTGTTGAAGTCCCCAAATCCTGATTTAAAGACTTCAAGTATCAGATAATCCTCCAGCAAGCGATCCCTGCCCCATGCTGAGGAGGAAGGCGAAAGACCTCCAGGGCCACTGCCAATCTACCCTGGAGGAAAATTCCTTCCCGACCCCAAATATGGCGATGAGCTGAACCCCGAGCATGCGGGCAAGACTCTCCAGCCAGACACTCAGGAAAAAGACTTTCAATATCCCAACATTGACCCTCGGTACTAATTACCAGTGGTCGCACGTTATTGACCTATTGACTAAATCACGTTATCCTATCAAACCATTCCCTCCATAAATTTATCAAGCTTAATCTTAAAGCCAGAGAGGTCCTTCGCCCCCACTGTTTCCCTCGGTAGGCTGTTCCAGAATTTCACTCCCCTGATGGTTAGAAACCTTCATCTAATTTCAAGCCTAAACTTCCCGACTGCCAATTTATATCCATTTGTTCTCGTGTCCACATTAGTACTGAGCTGAAATAATTCCTCTCCCTCCCTGGTATTTATCCCTCTGATATATTTAAAGAAAGCAATCATATCTCCTCTCAACCTTCTTTTGGTTAAGGAAAACAAACCGAGCTCCTCAAGTCTCCTTTCATACGACAGGCTTTCCATTCCTCAGATCATTCTAGTGGCCCTTCTTTGTACCCGTTCCAGTTTGAATTCATCCTTCTTAAACATGGGAGACCAAAACTGCACACAGTACTCCAAATGAGGTCTCACCAACGCCTTGTATAACGGGACTAGCACTCCTTATCTCTACTAGAAATACCTCGCCTAATGCATCCCAAGACCGCATTAGCTTTTTTAACGGCCACATCACATTGCCGACTCATAGTCATCCTGCGATCAACCAGGACTCCCAGGTCCTTCTCCTCTTCCGTTACTTCCAACTGGTGCGTCCCCAGCTTATAACTAAAATTCCTGTTAGTCATCCCTAAATGCATAACCTTACACTTCTCACTATTGAATTTCATCCTATTACTGATACTCCAGTTTACAAGGTCATCTAAATCTCCCTGGAGGATATCCCGATCCTTCTCCGAATTGGCAATATCTCCCAACTTCCTGTCATCCGTAATATAATGCTTAATGCATATTCCAAGTAATGCGTAGGAAAGTTCTCTATGATCCTCTTTCTGCTGTATTTTTCTAATTTTCCTGATGGATCTAGTCTGAAACAAGCTCCTTGTCCCCTCCTCTCACTCAGGAGTCACCATCAGGATTTTGTCAACCACCAATTTATAGAAACCAGTCAATTCAACCCTAGTTACTAAGTTTAATTACCTATAGTATATATAGAATTTCAGAATCTATCATCCCCAATCAGGATTACTGTCTGTGTGTCTGCTGGCTCTCACTATCATGTACCTCTGAAGAAGTAAACTCATGGGTGGCAGGTGAACCCCCTCCCCCTTTGGGGAGGCTAGCCCCCAAACCTGCCCCTTCCACCCGAGGCCCTGCCCCTGAGACTCGACCACCCACCCCCCACGCCCACTGGTCGCTGGCCCAAACCCTGAGCTCCAGGCCACCAGATGGAACTGAGCCCCCACTGGCTTCTGGAGAGAGGGGGAGTGAGGGCATGGCCTTGGGGCAGATTGTGGGTGAGGCCATGGCCTGGGTTAGGGGAGGTTTAGCCTCCCATGGCCTTTCATACCCGACGCCTTTGATGGGGTTTTGGGGAACACGCTGGGGAGATTTGGGGGATATGGCACTAGTTTCAGGGCCTAAGGAATAGGTCTAAATGTCCCCACTGCCAAGAGGTGTGTCAGACAGGAAGTCTGCACCTGGAGTGCGTGCCTGGAGGCCCAAAACAAGGGACATTGCCTGAACTCTGCCCTGCCCCAGCAAGCTAACGGCACATGAGATTCAGCATTTGGATTCCCACATAGCAGTCTGGTGAGCATCAAGGAAGGGGAGCTCAGCAAAGTCTCTGACACACCCTCATACATTTACACAACTCTGATTCATCTCCAGAGCACGGCCCATGCTGTGCACTGAACAAGGCTGGGGTCTGGTGAAAAAAATATTTGATCATGTAATTAAACTATCATAAAGCACACACACAGGTGGGATAAATTGAATTGCACATGTAATCATAAATCTGGAAAGTCCTAAGTTTCTAGTGCTTGATATATGTGTGCAGTACCATTCTAGCCGTGTTGGTCCCAAGATATTAGAGAGATAAGGTGAGGTAATATCTTCTACTGAACCAACATTTGTTGGCAAAAGAGAAGCTTTCAAGCTACACAGAGATCTTCTTCAGATCTGGCTCAAAATCTTCTCTCTTTTCACCAGTAGAAGTTGGTCCAATAGAAGATATTACCTGACCCACCCCATCTCTCTAATAACCTAAAGAGTGTTCTTTGAACAGAGTTTTTAGCACTACGTAGGTGTTCTGGGTTTTTTTAAGAAAAAAGGTAAAACCAAATTCTATTATGAACAACTTAGAAACACCCCTGTCAAAAATACTCCATCAGAAGGGTTTAAACCCAGACCCTTCAGCACTGAAGCACAGCTTGAGCAAAAGGACTAATTATAGTAGCCAACAGCAGGCTGAGAAAAGGCTATTTTTCTTGGGGGGAGGGAATATGGGCTGCTGGGCCCATGAGCTGGGTCCAAAAGATGTGGGGTAGGGAGATGTTGGCCAGAACTTGGCATTCTCTCTTCCCCACTCCTGAAAGGTTGTTTTCTCCCGGAGTTCCCAGTGTAGTGTGTGGTGCTGCTGCAGCTTTGGGTGGTGATATGGCCTGGCTTTAGACTAGAATTAGAATTGGTTGAAAATTTCCAAGTTTTGAAATTTTCTGCCTCCATCTCCCTGCCCCAAAAAGGAGGGAGATATTTAGTTATTATATTTAAATATTTTGTAAAAAATGTATGTTTCCCTCACCAGGTCTTATTAGAATATTCATGTTCAGTTACTGTTTTGGCAGCTTACAACATTATGCTGACAATGCATGCAACAGAAGGAAGTTGACAATTTTTCAAAATTTTATATCTCAGCTAAACTTGAACAGAATTTCATGGGCCAAATAAAAGGCACTTTTTTTTTTTGCCCCAGGGCCTTTTCTCAGCAGAATGTTCAAGTCCTTTTGCAAATAATGGAAGTTGTAGAGGTTCTTAAAAAAAAAAGGGGTCTGAAGAATCTTTTATAATGGAAAATGAAAAGCTCCCTAAATATAAGGGTCACTACCAGCTCCCTCTATAAAAGGCAGCTGGAGACATCTGCCATGAAAGGCAATTCCTGCAGGCAATCCAGTCAGTCCTTGCTGTGGAAGTACTGGTCTTACTGTTTCTTTCCAGACATCAAGTGTGACACAGTATTGCCAGATCAGGCTCCAGAGTATACATGTTCTAAAATCTAGTTCTGGGACTATTTAATACCATTCAGCTGACATGAAATAGCTTCCCCATTTCAAGAGATCAGTGTCAGAGCTGGTCACAAATTTCTGATTTTCTTTCTATGAAATACAGGGACAATTTTTTCAAGATTTTTTTTAAAAGGTTTGCATTTTTTTCCAACCAGATCTAATCAGTCTGCCTGCCATGTCTAAAAATGAAGCGAAGAGAGGTGTTATTCCCAGTGAAAGGGGAACAATTTTCCCAATTGGAGTCATCTTCCCACTGGTTAAGTTCATTATTATTATTTTGTGTAAACGCTGTAAGGAGTGTAATTAATGTTATTTAAGGTATTAATTTCAAGTTATGTAAACAAAGTTTTAGCCTTATTACTGGTTCCATCTTAATTAAATTGGGACCTAGGAGGGTGTGGGTAGATGCCAGTGTTAAAGTCATAGCTCTCATAGATTTCAAGAGGAAGCGTAACAGCTTAGTAGGAAAGAGACTGGCACCGAGAATACCATGCGGATTCCCCACCATTATTCGCAAACAATTGTTAATGCTTTAACACGCTGATTTTCTGGGTGGGGCATGAGAAGCTGCATTTGCAAGAATATCTGATAAAATAAACAAAGGCCCATTTGTGAACCAACAATTTTAAAAGTGTTGTTTAACAAAGAAATTGAATACAAAACACATAGATCTCAAAAAAAAAATTTAAATGGCCAAGTCTACAGGCAAACTATGTAGCTTTATGCAAGCTGCGTGACTGACATAAACTATTTATCATGTTATCAGTAATTGAATAATAGCAGCAGGTGATCCTTCTAGTCTAAGTGGAATACTCTCACTAAACATTTTCTACATCTATCTTTCTTGTATCAATGACATATTGTGCTGCTGTGTTTTCCAAGGCTAAGTTATGAAATAATTCACATTAGGTCAGTTCAGCATCAACCAGTGAGGTTCACATCTCTGATATTGTACAGTATTTTAAGTTCTTCATTTAGGAAAAAACCAAATTCAGTTACCCAGAGCAGATACTGTGTTTTCCTTGAAGTTGCTATATACAGCGCTGAGCATGCTGTCAGTGCCTGAAGTATAAACGGTATTAACAACAATAATAATGACAATGCTATTTCATGGACTTCAGAAAAGAAAAAAAAAATTTCATCTGCAAATTAATGGATTCCAAGTTATCTAAACTTACTTTTAAACAGTACAACTTTCGGGTAAGGTGCCAAATGCTCCCAAATAAAGAAATCAAAATGGTATTTCAGTACACTAGTTGTGTATGTGTTTATCCTTTTTTGGTTGTATACAAAAATAGCACATTAAAATATTCTAAAACACCGCCTAAACATATTCTTTTGAATCATTCATGATCTAACTCAGAAGGCTGTAATGTTTTTCTTTTTTATATACATATATATATATTACATCTATACATACATACAAAGACACACACACGTATGTATGCATATTTAACTTAATATCGTTTCCTATACTCTGTTCCATAACAATGCTTATTAAAAGAAACAATGATGCTTTATTCTCCTTTTACTCACCACTTCTTTCAATAGCAAGGTGTATTTTCTTTTAAAAATGGTAGTCTATGGCAGTATAACCTGTAGACTATTATATCAACAGAAAAAAGTAGCATCAGACAATAGATTTCTTTTTAAATAACATTTAAAATGTCTAAGACACCATGTCACAAGTGGTCTCAGCAGATCATGTTAAATTATGAACATTTTACTAACAAAGCAATGTGAGCTAGCCTTCTGATATCTGCAATACTTATGAAATCTAATTCGATTCTGTAATATCATGTGGGAGCATCTTTTCTAGTGATGGGAAGTGTGTCTATCCATAGGAAGGAGAAAAAAAGACACTATTAGAGCCATTCAAGTTTTTTGTTTAAAGAAAGAAATCATTCCAGAGGCATAAGATATTAATCAACCTGCAGACTTGTCTACACAGTGCCAGCAAAGCACACCAGAGAAATTTTTATCTGTTTACATGTAAATGAAGTACCATGTGGTTCACAATGGGCCTCCCGTCACCAGTCTGAATCAAGTGCTAATGAAGGACTGCAAAGAGAGAAAAGTGAAAGGAAGAAGTAAACGTGGCTATGGGAGAGGGAGGAGTTCTATGTTTAGGTGCACATCAAAGCATTGTTCTGGTATATTCTGCTTCCTGAAACCAGGCTTGGTGGAAAATGCCGAAGAGAACTTTTGGCCAGATAAGCTTCCATAGACAGGAGGATAACTTGTTAGTTAAGTTTAGTCTCGAGAAAGAGCACTATGATTTTGTTTTATATGTAACCATTTGTTTCCAGTTTTATTACTCATTGTCACTTGAATCTCTGTTCTTTGATAATAAATTTATTCTCGTTTTTACTATAAATATATCAAAGTTATGTGCGTTTAGCAGAGCTGTGTTCTAAGGCACTGGATCTCAACCTTTACAGACTACTATACCCCTTCCACGAGTATGGTTTGTCTTGCGTACCCCCAAGTTACACCTCACTGAAAAACTACTTACTTACATAATCAGACATAAAAATACATAAGTGTCACAGCACACTATTACTGAATAGTTGTTTACTTTCTCATTTTTACCATATAATTATAAAATAAATCAATTGGAATATAAATATTGTATTTACATTTCAGTGTATAGTATATAGAGCAGTGTAAACATATATATATATATATATACATATATATATATATATATATATATATATATATATATATATATACACACACACACGTAATTGTATAATTTACTTATTGCTTTAATAAAACTTGCAGTACAGATAAAACTTTATACTTGTGATTGTGTCTATGGTCACTATCCTTGGTCTTAATGTGGTCCTGGAGTCTCAAAATCTGATTTTCACTCTGCAGAGTTTGAAGCTGTAGCAACAAGAGCCATAGTTTAATACTAACTTACTAAATTCAAGTTAAAACAAAAGCCTACACAATTGCACTAGAAATTAATTCCTCTATAGTTTTGCTCCTGTATTCAGTTGTCTGCTCAAAACTGGAGACCAATTCTAGGAATCGAACTCTTATTGCCTTCTTTTTCTTTCTTTTCCACATTACTTCTTAGCAAAGGAAGGTCCAGAGTGGGAGCTCAGGAGGAGGAGATCTCTACGAGGATTCCCTCAAGGATATGGGATGCTGGGATGGGGGAAAAGTGACAGCCCTGCCATGGAAAACATCCAGTCCCAAACATAGTGGATCTCAGGGAGCTACAGGAAACCATGTGCCTCTGTACCAGCTTTGGCTCCCAGCAAACATCTCCTCCTGAATCCACCTCGACTGGAGCCATGCTACCAGCAACTGCCTGTGGCTCTGGCTGACTCTGGGATTCCCAGGGGAGGTCTGCATGTAAAATACAGCTATATTATCTTCCTGACTAATTTCTGCAAACTGAAAAAGGAACAACATGCATCACTCCTAGCCCTGCGTCCAGATTGCCCACTCTTCTCCATGGTTAACTCAGACTCCATCTTCTATGTCAGTACAGACCCTGCACTGCATGGATAGGCCTTCATGGGGTCAAATGGGAAGAGAGGAGTGAGGATGCCATGAGAGTGTCTGAATCTCCTTCTGGGAAAATATGGGGAGATCCATGAACAGAATGACCTGCCTTATTGTGCATATCTAGGCAGATATGTGTACTTCATACTAGCAGTACCATTCCTCTTCACTTGTTTTATGTAATGGATGCCATATAAGAGGCAGCAAGTACATTTTTAACTCCTGAAACACTCCATTGAATCATTCTGCCCGTCATGTAACAGTCCCTTAGGATCTGCTTATTTTAAAAGTTTGTGAACGTTGAAAAAACATTTGTGTTAGAGTCCTCATGGTGCCACCCATTATAGCTATCTTTTAGTAATTCCCTTGGAGTCTACCAGAGATGACTACATTAAATAATCTCGAAATGTGTGGTTATTCTTGTCCAATAAAACACTTTATCATGGCTCCTTTGTGTTCATAACCAACCTCAGTAATAATCCATTTCCAGTTACAAGTCAAGACAACACCAGCCCTTAATGTTCTAATAAATAAATGGTTTAACAATTGGGAGCTAATTGTCACAGTGGGACAGCCTGGGAGGCTTGTAATCAGGGCCTTTATTGTCACAATTCATTTTCATATTGTAGCAAAATAATAACCTCAGAAGCCCTGAGTTGAATTAAAAGAAATCTCACTTTATACTCATAGATGTTCAGTCTGTGCACTTTAAATCAGATTCAATAATTTTACACCAGTTTAATCTCCTCAAAATCAACAGCCAACAATGTCTAGGAATGACATAGCAGAAATAAAATCCCATTTCCAAAAAATGGATGGGATTCATTCAGTGGCAAATTACTTGCAATATTTTATAGATTTACTCTGCTACACCTTTACAACAAATCTTAGAAAATCAGCACTTATTTAAACCAAGGGTACATTTATTGACAAGCAGATATTACGAATTACAGCCAGGATCTAAATGGTAAAATAAAGTTACTTGCAATAAGACCTCTCTTCTAAAAGTATGCTAATAAATTCAAACTTAAATTTAATGTATCAAAGAGCAGCATGCAACATCACTGAGATTCGTCCAAAGTAAACAATATTGAAACTGCTCCACCTTATACAGGTTTGTTTTTTCTTTTAATTTTTTTTTATCCTAAGATACCGAGGTTTGGACAAAGGACATTAAAATACAAATAATAATAAATTTAAACTCAGCTAAAAATACACTCTTCTAAACGAGCAGTTTAAACAGGTAGGTGGACCAAATAAACCCGTTTCATATAACAAGTTTAGAAAATAAATGCTGCAAAAGCATTGGGAAAATCAATTGTAGTTCCCAATTGTCCAAATAAATACACTGCACAATTTGGCATAACTGCCAGTCCCTGGGACTTCCATCGGTGGTGTGTTACAGGCAGAACTGATATGCATTACCAGAGACATGTGGTCAGCTTGTAAAATACGTCTGTTCTAGTTGGGTTAAAATTGTTTAGTCCCTCACTTCCATCGGCACCAGCTTCATCCAGAAATTATTTTAAAAGGGATGAAAATAGGAAAATATAAATGGGCAGATTTTTAGCTGGTCTCATCTGAGGGCACTATTTTTGTGGGAGCCATTATGCACCCAGTGAGCAGGGCAGACCTCCCCGCCTAGCAGCAATGCTCTGCAGCAGCAGTGCCTAATGGTAAGGGTCCGTGGTGGCAGCCCTGCCAAGCAGTTACAGTCTGCCCTACTTAGTCACTAGGGGACCCAGGCTCTCCCAGTCCCACAGGTTCTGATCCAGGGGACCTCTTAAGCATTGAAAGGCAGGAATTCGCTACTGGTGGTCTTGTTAATGCTCTCCCCTGAACCTCTTCCTATTCCTCTGTCCCCCACACTTTGGGGTGTGTTCTGGGTGGTGGTTGTCCTTGGAGACCTGGTCCCCAGTTTTCAGCAGGGTAGGGAGTCTCAGCTCTGGACAGCAGATCTCCCCCTGGGAATGGCTTCCTGGCATAGTGCCTCTGCACTAGCGTGTGCAGGTCTGCTTCTCACCACCTGCCTTGTCGCTGTGCTGAAGAGACTCCCTTTTAAATTCTAAAAACAGAGTAAAAGTTTTAAGTTTGCCAACATCTGGCAAATCTACTATAATAATATTTCATTACAATGAATCATAAACCCCCCTAAAAATTTCAAATGTAGGTGCAGACCCCTTTGGAAATCTGTGGTCTGTAGATATAGCTTAATTCTGTTCAGTCAGTTTTCAGTCTTTCGCAGACCCTTAGCCATAGTCCACGGACCCACCAGGGGTCTGTGGACCACAGGTTGAAAACCACTGCTCTAAATTCCTCCACAAAACACAATGCAACTTCTGAGAATCCCTGAACTTTCAAGATAATGAAAAAAGACAATCCTCACGGCAAATGCCTTCGCACATCTGATCTCTTGACCCAGGATTTTAGTTTAGAACTCTGTGCAATAAAAGTTTGCTTGCACTTTCCGCATCGTGACTATAGTGGTTGGTGTTATTCCTAACTGTTCTCAAGAAAATAACAGTGATTAAAAAGCATCTGAAATGATAACCATAGAAGAAAATGCACTACATAAGAAGGAACAGATAGACAGTCAGCAGAAGAATAACAATAAGCTTCAAAATCAGTGAACAGAATCAAAGTAATATTTGAACACCATTAACACAGAATGAAACTGAAAAAGCTCAAGTTTTTTATAAACAGAGCAATGCAGGCATGGAACTGAATTTAAAGAGAGATAATTTTGTTTTATAATATACGATCTTAGTTCTGATTTGCACTTAAGTTTTGTTAAACACTGCATTTTTACTGTTGTGCCCTGGACCTGTGGAGTAAACATTGACATTAAGTAGTCATGTTCTAGAGAAAAAATATATGGTATGCCCCTTTGGTGAAACAGTTTTTAAATTCTAATAGAATTTCAAGGTTATTATCTATTTCAGATCAACACTGAGGGTCAGAGTTCACAGCAGCCAGAATTTACAAACCTCCAATGGGTTTTGATTGACAGCAATCAGCATCTCTTCAGCATCACTGAGGGAACAAAGTACAGGTCAAGACAGCAGGCGATTTCATCTGTCATTTTTAATTATCTAAATGATATTCACAGACAAAACCTTTCCCATCCATCAGGGCATCGCATTACCATAGACAATGTTTGTTTAAAGAAGGGGCCATAAAATCAAACAATTATGAATGCAGACAAGCCTTGCTATTGACTGCATAAATAATCAAGTGAGATTTCCAAACTCTCTGCTAATGAATTGGTAGATTGCTGGCAGGAAGCGGCAAGTAATAATACAGACAACAGTCTAATGTTCTTATTGACTTTTACTAAAGCTTGGCTACAGTAGCAAAGATCCCAAAATGACGTCAGCTAAGGTTTCCATAGGAGCCGTATTGATAGCGGTACACAGCTAAAATACAAGTAGTTAACTCCTGACCTTATAGTAGGACCAGCGATCCCCTGAGAGGGCTGAAACGTTAGCAGTACAATACATCATGAAGTGAGCCAACAGCCGCAGGGCCCTGACAACATCACTGCACAGGCAAGGGTCCCTTCTTTTGCCATTTATAACAGAGTAATCTGTAATAATTCAACTGGAGTCCTGAAAATTAATTCAATTTGAGTCTGGTCTATGAGTAAATAAACCTGTTTAGTAAACGGATATTGAAAAGTATACATCTAATGCAGTTGTGAAAGATACACTGTGAGGAGCCTGAAGGGCACAGTACATTCTTATCTTGATGTGTACAGCAGGGAAACAGGAGTTATACAGTTTACGGGCCAGATTCCCGGCCAACATAAATCACCATAGCTCCATTGCTCTATTTACACTAGTTGGGAATTTGGCCCATATTGTGAATACACCCCCTAACCTTTGTTATAGACACCAAATGACCTAAACGTTAACGGAAGTATTGCTTCCATTAGTCCAGTAAAGTCAGAAAATGATCTTTTCTGCTCAAGCCCTGTAGTCTGGAACTAACAAGGCGTTTCTCATAATCTCCCTTGGGCAGTTAGACCATTCTCACTGGTCAGCAATTTTATACCACTCCCTCCCACAGCAGCCCATGCACCATAAACCAGTCTTCCTTCTAACTTGCTTCACATCAGACCCAGATCCCTGCTGTCAGGATGTGCCTGAGTTCTCAAACTGCTTCTCAGATCTTGTCAATGTACAATAATGATGACATACCCAGGACTGGTGAGGCAGACAGTATAGAGCATGAAGCACTGGCGTGATACACTCTCATAAGTCTGTTCTGCTTAGCAAGGGGCAGAACTATATATTGCACCATCTGTAACTTCCTACGTCATAAAGGCTTGGGTCACTCTGGATAGGTCTGTTTGACAGAAAAGGATGCAGTCTTCTGGCAAGTGCTGCGTTGAAGAAAGAGGTTTTGATCACTACTGCTATTTGTTTGTTCAGGAGTGTAGTGGGGCAGCTGCCCCACTCCTTCAGAACAGGGGTAAAAGCAGCCCTGGAGAAGGCTGCAGCTGTGAAAGGCTAGGCTGATTGGGGAAGCAGCCACAGATGTGGCCAGCTTAATCAGGGCCCAGCTGGCCCTTATAAGAGGGCTGGGGGCCAGGAGCTGAGGAAGGAGACTCTTTCTCTAGCTTCTGAGAGAGAAGGACTGGGCTGCCTGGGAGCTGAGAAGGGTACCTGAGGTGGAGCAGTGCTGGGGAAGAGCAGAGGGAGCTGGGGAGCTCAAGCCTAGTAAAACCCTAGGCTGCAGGTCTTGAAAAAGGGTCTCTGAAAAGTACTGGGGCTGCAGAGGGGCAGCCCAGAGACAGGCAGAGGCAGCTGGTCCACCCCACCCCACGTTGCCGATGATGGGTGGTTTAACAGACTGCAGTCTACCCCAGTGAGCGGGGGCTAGATGGTGACTGGCAGTAGCCACTGAGACAAGGTGGGGATAGAGGGTTGGTGGTTCCCCTGGGAGGGGAGACCCAGATTGTGGGTTACTGCTGGGGGCAGAACCCTGATGTAGAGGGGCACCAGGATCCGGGAGGGTCACAGGGGCCAGCAGCAGGTGAAATACTGGCTCGCAGAGGGCGCTCCGAGCTGGAAGAGCTAATTCCCAGGATGACCAGCAGGAGGCGCCGTGCCAGTGAGTCTTTGCCCCGCCACAAGGAGCAAAGCTGAGTCCAGCAAAACTGTAACATTTTGCAACTTTGTCAGCCAGGGGAAAGATTTCCTCAGCTGAGAGATGTGTCACTCTGCCAGTTCCTTGAAGCATTTCCTTCTGTAAGCCACGATCACTATTGTGTCTGAATGGAGTTTGAGCTAGCTGATTTTCACTGGTGTCCTTATTTCATCCAGACAACACCGTCTACATTCCATGAGGGGACTAGCATTATAAGATGCCCCCGATCACCTTTCAGAGGAAGGTGACAGGACTGAAACCAGTGGCACTCCCAAGGGCAGGGTACTCAGGGAGCACGGGAAGCTAGAAGAAGCTCATGATCCATGGTGCTGAAAGCCATCAATATAGTAGAATCAGCTTGGGCAACTGACCTTTGTTCATAGCCAGGATGAAGTCATTAATCAATGCCACATAAGACAGGTCCAGTCCTTAAGACTGAATGGACAGCATAAAAGAGACTGGAAGAAGTCAGATGCTAATGGAGCTAGCTTCCAGAAAGGGACATTTGAGATGGGAAGACCTGGAGCAACAATTTCTTGAAAGAAAAAAAAAAAGCCAGATCACCAATACTTAGGAGTTGTTAGTAACCTGCTGTCTTCCAGGGTAGCCACCATAGTCTGTCAGCAGTGAAAAGGAGTCCCCCACTGGCTTTTATCAATCATGAGGGAAAGGAATCCAGCCTTCAAAATTAAGGACAATTGGAGCTTGGGCATGGAGGCTGGGAATGGGAGGCATAACTGTTTCCTTTCACAGCAATTGTTGGAAGTGATGCTTTTGAAAACAGAGCTGGTAATACAGTCCAGGCATCATTTGCAGCTGCTTTAATTGCTTCTGGACAAATAGAACCCTAAGGGAGCAGAACAGAAGTCCAAAATCCTTCTAATGAGATCATCCATTATTGTTGGTAGATTATATGCCCCATGCTACTGTAACTAATGCTTGCAGTGTGGTTCTCTTTCCCACTCTAGTGGATGGACCAAACAAAGGTTACAAGTCTGCTGACTTTGAGCTACTAGGCCTGGGTCTTTAAGTGCAGGCAATACAGGCTCAGACTTTTAGCTCCAAATATGCCATGTTGGATGCCTGCTGCCAACACTCCATTGAGGGCCATTGTATTACACTATATTCACAACATACAGACGCTTGAGAAGTTGTAGTGTACCTATGTAATTGAACTCCCCACCTGCAGGACCTAGTCAAGACTTGACAAGGAGGCACCACATCAATATATTAGCAGTCAAAGCCTCCCTCGGTTTTAAAGAAGTTAAACCTCTCAGACCAGCTTTGGACAAGACCATTTGCCCATAGCAACCAACTGTCCAAGATTACCCGTGACCAGGTCGAATGGTAGGGACAAAGACGGTTACGGAAAGAACAAGGCGGATCTGGGGAGGTGACTGGGGCGTTGCTTTCGAGCTCACTCTTAAAATGAGCACTTCTGGCCCCTGTGATGTTTCGCTGGGCCGGGTTGCATGGGTGAGTGGGAGGACAAAGGGCAGCAACAACTAAAATTTGTGTCCCTATCCTTTCTCCTTGGGGTTTTGGGGTAGAGACTCGCACTTCCATCCTAGCATGTGATTGTGCTTTGTGCACTGAGCCCGGTGCCGCCTGATGCTTTTCTGAAGTGACAACTGACGACTGGTGCAAAGGGGGCATAAGCATAACTGACATGCCCCAGGCACTCCAATAGGGCCATTGCACTGGCCCTGCTGCCATGACGGCATTGTGGAGGTGGATGCAGTGTCAGGTTGCCAAGGTCTTGTTGGCAGGGGCGGACGGATCTGCTTCCTCACCAACTGAGGTGTATGCAGACCCAGCGAGCGGAGGGTAGCCCACGTGTCCTTCAACGCATGCAGCCTCACATCCATCTGCTCTGCAAAAAGTCCAATCCCTTCAAATGGGAGGTCCTGGATTGAAGACTGCATCTCCTGGGACAGGCCTGTGGCCTAAAGCCAGGAACTGCACCTCATGACCACCACTGAAGCGACCACTCTGTGGCCACCGAATTGGCTGCATCTCATGCCAATTGGAGGGAGGACCTTGCATCTGTAATACTCTCCTCAACAAGGATCTCAAATTCTTGGGCTGAGTCCTGGGGCAGGGAATCCTTGAACTTACGGAAGGAGTACCATAAGTTAAAGTTATATCTCCCCAAAAGAGCCTGGTGGTTTCCGACCCTGAACTGAAGGCTGCCTATAGAATAAATGTTCCTTCCGAAAACATCCAGCTTCTTGGCCTCTTTATTTTTGGGGATAGGACTGGATTGCCCTTGTCTGTCTTCTCGTTGGCCGCAGAAATGACCAAAGACCCCAGGGGCAGATGGGCGTACAAGTATTAGAACCCCTTGACCAGGATGAAATACTTCTTTTCCACCCTCTTGGAGGTGGGCAGGATTGAAGATGGGACTTGCCAGAAGGCTTTGGCACTCTTTAGGACCCCATTATGCACCAGAAGTGCGACATGTGCAGGGGTTGATGCAGAGAGACCATTAAACAAGGTGTCCGATAGCTCCACCATTTCCTCCACCTCCAGGTCTAAGTTCGTGGCCACTCTTCAGAGCATGGCCTGGTGCTACTTAAAATCATCAGGTGGGATAGCATGAGACAGCCACGCAACAGCCACATCTGGAGAGAATGATTCCTCCAGCACAGAAAGGGGTTTTGGGGTGGAGACTCGCTCTTCCATCCTAGCGTCCTACTGTGCTTTGTGCACCGAGCCCGGTGCTGCTGGTGCTGTCTAATGCGGTGACTGACAAAGGTGCAAATGGGGCATCGGCATAACCAGCATGCCCCAGGCACTCCAACAGAGCCATTGAGCTGGCCACTGGCCCTGCTGCCATGATGGCATCGTGGAGGTGGAGGCAGTATCAGGAACCCAGTTGCGCCATTGCTACCTCAGAGAGGGGCTGAACTCCCTTTCTGTGCTGGAGGAATCTCCCTCTGGTAACCATGGAGGAGCCATTGATGCCTGAGTCTGGCAGCTAACCATCGTCGTAGGTGAATGGTGCCTTGAATAGGCGGATCGGTGCTAGAAGTAGGGGAATCGGCACCATGTTGGAGAACCTTTCCATGGTCTAGGTGACGGTGATCTGTCATGGAGATGGTCGGCAGGAGGATGACGGTGTGGGCCATACGGTGATTGGTGTCTCCCTCTGTTGAACCTCATTGAGAGGGCGGAAACTGGGAGTACAATGCCGGTGATCTGAAGCAGCGAACTGATGAATTGGGCTAATGCGGAGACCTGGGGTCGGGAACAGAGAGCTTTGCCTCAGCTCTGGGGACCTTTGGCATTCACTTGCCTTCTGTGAGGTTTTCACGGCTGGCTTGCCCTCATAGAGAGCCTTCACCGGTTCCATCATAACACATGGTGCCATCTGCACTAGGAGAGTCCTTTGCTCTCTGGGTTCTGGGAGGGGCTGGGAAGGGGTTGGCTCCGCCATGAGTCTGGGTCCCCTACTGCTCCCGGGAGTCAGTGGCAGATCCCTCGGGGGGTAGGAGGCCATCGCATAGGGGATTCACCCTCATGTAGCTTTGGGGTAGGTGGGCAGCCTGAACAGGGCCCTTTACCTGATGCCCTTTGGTCTTTCTTGTTTAATGCCAGGTCACACTTCTTCGATTTCTTCTTAGGCACTGGCAAAGGGGAGCAGTGCCGGATAGAGCCCGATGCCGGATAGAGCCCGATGCACTGCGCACCAAGGCCGAAGTTCTGGGAGTCGAGTCTAGCTGGGATGGCTCCGAGGCTGGGCAGACAGCAGCCTCCATGAGGAGGGCCCTTAAATGAATGTCGCGCTCCTTCTGTGTTCTGGGACGAAAGTCATTACAAATGCGACATTTTTCTTTTACATGCAATTCCCCCAAGCACTTCAGGCAGCTTGTATGGGGGTCGCTAACAGGAACAGGCCTGTTGCAGTCAGTGCAGGTCTTAAAACCCAGAGACCGGGGCATTCCCCACCTGAGGCAAAGTCCCCGCTGGGACCCTAACTGCTACCTACAGTGCTAAACAACTACTTCACTAGGTAACTACTATAAACAAAAACTATTTACAGCACTAAAACATGAAGAAAAGGAGAAAACCGCTGACCACTTGCTAGGCAAGGGAAAGGAGCTCCGACCAACCACCATGGGCAGTAAGAAGGAACTGTGAGGGTGTAGGGCCAGCGGCGCCTAATATACCACCACATGAGCGCAGCACTCCTGAGGGCACCACAGCCGACCTTACAGATACTGCTAAGGCAAAAATCTCTGACAACGGTGCACGTGGGCAGGCAAACACCTAGAATGTAATCGACATGAGCAAGCACTCAAAGAAGAAAAGGAGTTATAGGCATCTATGGAAGGATCATGTGTACTTAATTAATAATTAAATCAGAAAGGCTAAGGCACAAAATGAGTAATACCTATCAAAGCACATAAAAGGCAATACAAAGAGGTTCTTTAAATACAATGGGAGCAAGAGAAAGATGAAGGACAGTGTAAGTCCTCTAGTGGGGAAGGAGAGCTAATAACTCATGACGTCAAAAATGCTGAGGTGTTTAATGCCTATTTTGCTTCAGCCTTCACTAAAAAGGTTAATGTGTGTGGTCAAATATTAACAACTAGGGTGAAGGAACATAAGGCAGGTAAAGAACAGATTAAATAATATTTAGGTAAATCAGATGTATTCAAGTCGGCAGGGCCTGATGAAATTCATCTTAGGGTATTTAAGGAACTAACTGAAGTAATCTCAGACCCTTTAGCAATTAACTTTGAGAACTCACGGAGGACAGATGAGGTCCCAGACGACTAGAGAAGTGCAAACATAGTACTTATCTTTAAAAGGGGGAACAAAGAGGACCCAGAAAATTAGACTAGTCAGCCTATCTTTGATATCTGGAAAGATACTGGAACAAATTATAAAGCAATTGATCTGTAAGCACCTAGAGTATAACAGGGTTAAAGGAATACTTAGCACGAATTTGTCAAGAACAAATCATTCCAATCCAACCTAATTTTGTTCTTTAACAGGGTTACTGGCTTAGTAGATGGGGGAAGATGTAGACATATATATCTTGATTTTAATAAGGCTTTTGACACAGTCCCACATGCCATTTTTGTAAGCAAGCAAAGGAAATGTGGTCTGGATAAAAGATAACATCTGGTTGAAAGACCATACTCAGAAAGTGGTTATCAGTGGTTCACTGCCAAACTGGGAGAACATATCTAGTGGGGTTCCACAGGGGGGAGTCTTAGAACTGGTACTATTCGACATTTTCATTATGACTTGGATAATGGAGTAGAAAGTATGCTTATAAAATCAGAAAGCTGTAGGTGGTTATAAAAACATAAAGCTGTGAGGAGTTGGGAGCATTCTGGAGGACAGGAGTAGAATTCATAACAACCTTGACAAATTGGAGAATTAGTCTGAAATCAACAAGATGAAATTCAATAACGACAAGGGCAAAGTATTTCACTAAGGAAGGAAAACTCAAAATGCACAAACACAAAATGGGGAATAACTGGCTAGGCAGTGGTACTGCTGAAAAGCACTGGGGGTTATAATGGATCACAAATTGAACATGAGAAATAAATGTGATGCAGCTGCAGAAAAGGTTAATATAATTCTGGGTTGTATCAACAGAAGTGTAATATGTAAGACACAGGAGGTAGTTGTCCCACTCTGCTCGGCACTGCGGAGGCATCAGTTGGAGTACTTTCTCCAATTTTGGGTGCCACACTTTAGGAAAGATGTGGACAAACTGGAGAGAGTCCAGAGGAGAGCAACAACAATGGTAAAAGGTTTAGAAAACTTGACCTATGAGGAAAGGTTAAATAAAACTGGGCATGTTTACTCTTGAGAAAAGGAGACGAGGGAAGATCTGGTAACAGTCTTCAAATATGTTACGAGGCTGTAATAAAAAGGACAGTGATCAATTATTCTCCATGTCCACTGAAGGTATAACAAGAAGTAATGGGCTTAATCTACACCAAGTGAGATTTAGACTAGATATTAGGATTTTTTTTCTAAATATAAGTGTATTTAAGCTCTGGAATAGGCTTCCAAAGGAGACTGACCACTCCGCACCTTATGCGGGGCTAGAGGTGGGGTGGAGGAGCCATTGTCCGGCTTGTTGGGGGAAGAGGCATAGCGCTTTATGGATGGAGAAGGTGTGAGTGAGAGACTCAGGAGCTGCTCCAAAAGTAGAGTGGGTCAGCATGGCGTGGTTTACATTTGTTGTATGATAATATACTGAATATATACTAAGTCCCAGGGAGACATTTTTTAGGTTGAGCAAAATCAGATCTTTTCCCCAAAAGAAAACGAGAGAGAGAGAGAGAGAGAGAGAGAGAGATATCTATTAGGTTCTGTTCAATGCTATTCCTTCTTTTAGTAAAACAATCATTTATACAATAGACAGTCTGAATTAAAATAATCCATCAGTGCATCATAGTTTGGTTCCAGGCAGTAATAAAAAGGCGAGAGTTCCAAGACAATACTAAGCTAATGGTACTGTAAGAGTTCCATTGTTTCAACTGATACTTGTATAGTTACTCAGTTAGATGTCTTTATCAAAGGCGAAGCTGTCAAAATTTACATGAAACCTAAGTTAGTAAAAAAAAAAAGCCTTGTAGCTGCTGAGATAATGGTGGTCAAGAAACATGTTCACAAGCAAGTTATTTTTTCATTTATAAAAGAATTCTGCTATTCATAGGAAATGGCCCCATATTCTGCCTCCATTTATCGTGAATAACATCATATTCTGCAGATAGCCCCACTGACTTCAATGGGAGTAGTACACACAGACATTCTGCTATTTGTGAGTAAGGGTAGCAGAATCTGGCTCATGAACTTCACCCTGAAACTGACTCAGCCATATGTCAGTCTGCCAATGGATAGGAGTTATTATAAAAAGCAGAGCGGGGCTCTTGGTCTGAACCGCTAGTTATTGTGGCCATCCATTGCTTTCAGTAGGACAGAATAAAATATCTTTCTCCCTCTCCTCCAGGTACTATTACAGTAACAAAAAGACATTCCCAGTAATGGACAGATTTGTTACTGCTTTCTCCTAAGCCACATTTGCAGAGCATTTTGGATTTCTGTTTTTTCTCCCTTAACTTCTGAAAAGTAAGGTAGCCCCATTGGCTTAAAGTTAAACATGCATTTAAGTCCTTTGCTGGACTAGGTCCTAAGTACGTTGGAATCAGAAGAAGGTCTTTGAAGACTAAATGTAATCAAGCTTAAGAATCTCTAATGACAATTGCCCAGACATAACTAAAACCACTTTTTCCCAATGCCTCTAGTTATTCCAACAGCCCAGGATGAATTACTTGCAGGTAGATTTTAAAACAGAAAAAAACCTCTTCTGAGGAAATTCCCTAGATTCATAGGGCTCTCTGCAGAAACCAATGGGAGGGAGATGGCCCTCCAAACGTATCAGTGACTCAACTTTAGCAGCTACTGCTTCTCTTTTGACAAAACAATTACAAAATGTAGAGGCAAACATTTTTAAAAGTTCGGACTCCAAGTTAAATCAGTCTGAGAGTGATTAGCTACTATGAGATAATGGTCTACCTCGAATGGATCAGAGGTTGGATAAGACATGATTCGACAACACAACCTGGAACCAAAATGCAGGATCAACAATAAACAGAAACCTAGTTCAAAAAGAGGATGGAGCTGCAAATTAAAACTGTCTTTTCAGAAGAATAAACTGACTTTTTAAATTCAGGGTAATACATCTTCCACAAAATAAGGGAAAACATGAAAACTATTCTGAAATATATCCATTTTAATAAATGTCTCTGTTATACTGACAGAGATGTTAGTAGCAATCTTGTCTTTAAATGATGTGCTTGATTTCAAGAAGAAAATCTTCATACCTAGTGAAACCTTTTTTATCCTACTACAAAATCCTTTCCAAATACCAGATCAAATTTAGTCGTTTTTCTCAGAGGCACATGGACTCTCTGGGTGACTCAATATCTATTCTACTCTTGGATACTATTTCTAAAAGCACCTCATGGTAAAACTTTTGTTTCTTCTTTCGGACCCCTGTTCTGCAAACAGGGGCGGCTCTACGAATTTGGCCGCCCCAAGCAGGGCGGCATGCCGCAGGGGGCGCGCTGCCGGTCCCGCGGCTCCGGGGGAGCTGCTGCAGACGCGCCTGCGGAGGGTGCGCTGGGAGGGCAGCAGGCGGCTCCGGCAGACCTTCCGCAGTCATGCCTGCGGGAGGTCCACTGGTCCGCGGCTCCGGTGGACCTCCCGCAGGCATGACTGCGGAAGGTCCGCCGGAGCCGCCTGCCGCCCCGCCGGCAAAATGCCGCCCCAAGCACGCGCTTGGTGCGCTGGGGTCTGGAGCCGGCCCTGTCTGCAAAGCACAGCATTATGCTTCATTGGGGTCTGGATCACAATTCCACACAGACTGGTGAATCACAATTGATTAGCCAGATAAACTCCGTGATAATTCAGGAGCGTAGAGTTTTCAGGCTTGACTCTTCTCTCACAGTGGTGTCAATCAGGAGTAATCGTACTAGAGTCAATGATGTAACACTGGTATAAAATTAAAGTGAGAAGAGAACCAGGCCTATATTAATTCCATGTATGAGACGTGCAATTATAAGGTAGCGAACAAAATTTCTTGCTTCTCAACGAAGCATTAAAAGTAGATACATATACTTCCACAGACATATCACTCTAAATTTCAATAGGAGATGTAACCGCTACTTTATGACCCTGACTAGCTCACAAACTTCTTATAAGATAAAACTTCTAAACAGATGCAAAGTTTTTCTTAATTTGAGATGCTGTGTGCTCTGAAAAGAGAATGTAGTGATAAAGGAAGTTTTTTTTAACATTGAAAAACCTTTCTCTGGGTTTTGTTAATTACATATTCCTACAGTTGTGGCCAGGAATAAGTTGTACTCAACTTTTTCCCCCACCCACATAGCTGAAATAATGATCTGAATTTCAGAGAGGAGATAAAATGATATTCGATAATTGTGATCCGCTGCAATGAAGTCTATTGAACTGTTAGAAATGCATATTTTGTTCTTCCCTTTTTGTCCTATTTTTAGTGTGGCTTTTATAATCAATATGATTTTTATGGTTAAAAATGTAGGGGTGAATGGGCAGGCCAGATTCTTAGCTGTTGTAAATTAGCATAGCTTCATTGACTTCACTGGTGCTATGCTAATTTACACCAGCTGAAGATCTGACTCATATATATTTTATTATATAAAATGGAGTAGTACTGGTGGGAACAATGTCTGTTAATTTTTGCTCACACGGTATTAGGTTACTATGCTAAGTGCTCGCATATTTTTGGATATAACTGAATAAAAATAATGTAATTAACAATGCACTGTGATGTATCTGGGATGCAGTCAATTGAGGAGCTTGACCCAAGACCTTTTGCTGCCATAAATATTCTCTAGAGTGAAGGTTCTTCTGTACTTTATGAAAAGCTAAAAAGAATAATACAGCATCCCTTAGGATCAATTTCAAGGTTATCACAGATGCCCTCAATGTTTTTTTATTTTTGTCCATATTTCTTCAGAATAAAGCCAATCCAACACAAAAAAACTGTTGGGACGGCTCATTCCTTACTGTGTCCTCCTGATTGTCCAAACTTTGAGGTGTGTATAGCTGTGGGCAGGAGGTAACATAGATGGAACATCTTATTCAGGCCTGAGAGGTGGATAATGAGAGGATTCTGGTCTAATGAAGAAATATTTTATCTATGTGTAACTATCCCCACTGCTCCATGAATAGCTGTACCTCTCTTAAGGCCAGAATGGCTACATGAAAACCTCTTTATTCATATAAATACCCTTAATCATCCAGAATACTACAGTCTGAAATGTTGTTTACTAACATTTTCCCATTAATAATTCCATCCTCCACGGTGAAAGAACAAAAGGATTCACAGTTGGATCTTTTACATGACAGTATGCCATGCAATAACTGGGCATTCAGGCTTGCCCTTGTCTTAGGTTTTTGTAGAAATGCATGAACTGGATTAATTTGGAAATCCAATAGTAGGGGATGGTGAAGAGTAATTAGATAACATCACCTTTGATTTTAATAAAACTAATATGAAAAATAGGAATCTGCCATAATATTGGCTGTTAAATTATCCAGAAACAAAACTTTTTCCTTATAAAATTAATTTAATAAATTTCCTGTAAGCTTAAGCATTTGAGATCTGCCACTATATGTGTATTGCTGTATATGTGGCGATGTACTGTTTCTTTTGTTTAAATTAACTGGTGTCCTTCTGCAGGACAATGTATAATCAATTTGTAGTTAGTAAAAATCTGGGCTAAATACATTCCTTAAAGCAACACAACACAGCAAAATAATAATAAAAATGAAATTTAAAAAAATTGAACACTTCTCAACCTGGCACCTATGAAATGTCTGAGGGAATTGCCCTCTGAAGTTTTCATCTTCCTTTTTCTAATTACTCCTATATATCATGTATAACATGCTTTCTAGGAAAAAAAGATTATGTTGACAGGTGACTCTGTGACACAACTAAAACTGTATATTAAAAAATCAGAACTAAACAGCCAATATATTTATATAAAAAGAAACAAATATAGATGTTCAAATGAAAACCTAAAGGAACTTTAGTAGTACTTGGGAAAAGCAACTGGAAGAAAGAAATAGTACTTCCTTGTTCATATAGCTTTATAACTTTAAGTACAGCCTCACCTTAGAGAAAGTGATCTGTTTAGCATGGATCAAGAGGGATGTATTACTAAGGGCATGACTACACTTGCAGATGTAGAGCGCTTTGAGTTAAACCAGCCTTCGTGGAGCACAGTAGGGAAAGCGCTGCAGTCTGTCCACACTGACAGCTTCAAGTGCACTGGCGTAGCCACATTTGCGGCACTTGCAGCAGCACTGGGAGTGGTGCATTATGGGAAGCTATCCCAGCATGCAAGTGACATCAACGTGCTTTTAAAATGGGAGGGGTGGGGTAGAGTGTGACAGGAAGTGTGTTGTGAGTGTGGGGGGGGGAGAGAGTGGGTTTTTGGGGGGCTGAGAGCATGTCAGCATGCTGTCTTGTAAGTTCAGACAGCAGCAGACTTCCCCTCCCCCCCCCGCCTCTCTCTCTCGCTCTCTCTCACAGCATTCCACAGTAACGGCTTGCATGCCAGTTGTCAGAAACGGAGCTTTGAAAGGGCATTTCCACATTCCTACAGGAGTTCAAAACAATGACAAGAGTGGCCACTTGACTTAAGGGGATTATGGGACATTTCCGGAGGCCGATCAGAGCGCAGTAATGCAACATTCACACTGACGCCAAGGGACAGCAAACGTTATCCCTCTCACCGAGATGGAGTACCAGCAGCGCTGTAGCCGTGGAGTCAGAGTGCTCTACATGCCTTGCCAGTGTGGATGGAGAGTGAGCTAGTGTGCCTGGGGCTCCTTTATTGCGCTGTAACTCGCAAGTGTAGCCGAGCCCTAAGACAGAGCTTACCCATTTTATCTGTATTAGAATGACAGCTAACATAGTAAGACATGAGTAATTCACTTTCTTTTGACCTCTCTCTTTTCTGAATGCTTTATCTTGAAATACTCACTTTATTTTAACAAGAAGATAAACTGTATTTTCCCTTCTAATTTGAGGTCTAGTTAGAAATGATAAATGCACTTCATAAAATCATGCCTTTAAGAGAAATATTATTGTTGATGTTATTAACAACACTTTAAATAAAAGTACATAATTGCTAAACTACAATGAAATCCCCAAGGTGCAAACCAGTTACAGTCACATTAGTTCCAAACAACTAACATTTTTATAGTACTGTCTAAATTAATTAATAATTATTGGATACTTATTTTGAAGGATTGCCATTTTTATTTACATAGTTAGAGAGCAGAGGCTGTAGTCACTAATCCTTTAAATATCACTCATACTTAAACCAGAAGAATCTGTGTCTTATTAAAATCATAAAACTGTGGGAGACATTCACAAACCTCCTGCCAGACCAGGTTAGCTCCCAACAATTACCACACACCGCAAGAGTTTGGTAGAACAAAATACTGGCTAAAAATTCCTTCAAAAATAAAACCAAATACAAGCAAAGATTTAGAGGAGAGCAGATAGAAAGCAGTGTGTGTTCACTACTCCTGTTCAGAGCTGCCTTTTACACACTCACTCTTGTCTCACAATGTGAACAGATAGCTGTAGTCAAGGAACAGGGTCAAATTTACCCCTAGCATTGTGGCCACTTACACCAGGACTGAATTTTGCTTGGAGGGGAGGCAAGTGGTGCGTGCCCCACTGAGGAACAAGTTGAAAACACCTACCATTGAAGAAACCTACAGACAAATAAAGACGAGAGATTTAATCTCCCTTTCCAATTTTTTTTTAACACCTTCAGCCTGAAACCACTGGACTGTGTTTCATAGTCCTAGACTTTGCAATTGTATTGTTGTCCTGTGAATTCACTAGCTATCCACAGGAAAATGAGTGTTCCTGCCTCAAACCCCTTTATGGAAAATTCCCCAACTGGTTTATGTGAGTGGAGATTAGCAATGCAAGCAGAAATTACCAGAGGAGTGAAAGTGTGTGTGTGTTGGGGGAGGTTGGAAGAGGGGGGAAGGATGAAGGAAGGAAGAAAGTTAGAAAAGGAGAAGTCATCTCTATTACATGATTTCCCTCTCTCTGGGATCTTGTGAAATCTCCCCCACTGCAGCACCAGCCACAGGATTTGGCCTCTACAGAAATTTGGGAATAGGATGGTAGGCAGACAGAGAATAACTGCTCCTCCTTATTAGAGAAAAGTAGTTCAGAGCCTCCGCTGATCTAGTGTACTGATTTAAAAGACCATCTCCACTGCCTCACAGAAAAACAAGCAAGTCAAAATTCATTGAATTTCCTGCACTTGTGTGGGAAGCTCCACATAAAATATGATCCTGTGTCTTTTAGGTGGATGCCACCATTTCGTTACTATGTAATTTACTAATTGTAATGCCTTCACAGACTAAAATAATTGTATATCACAATCTTGCCATAAATGGAAACAACCCCATTCCCACAGAACATCTTTTGACCTAAATCTGCCTTTCAAACAGAACAGTACTGAGTCAGAAGAGTTGGCTTATCCATTTCAGTAACAGTGCTGGCTGGGAGCTGCAACTTGCTAGTAATACAGAATCTGCTCAAGGTTGGGAGCCAACTGCTGGTGCAACACTGACAGATGCAGGACCCATATGCCCAAGTCTGGATAGGTTTCCTGTATCACTGGCATCTGGATGTCAGCTTTTCTTTCCTGGCTCTACTGCTGGCTTTGCTGATAAACCCGATTGTCTGTCTGCTGTGGGTCAACCTGCTGCTGCCCTGTAGTCATGTTTCTTGGATGGTGAGCAGTTTCTCTCCATTAAGGAGCACTGTATAAACAGAGTATGCCTCCCTTAAAGCTTTCATATGCCACTAAACATCTAACTCAAACATGTCAGCTATTTCTGGCGAATTAGGCACAGAGGATGAAGTCTTGCAGCTGCAATGAAATGGCAAAATGTTTAAATGTCCATTCAGTCTTCCTGTCTATTTCTCTGGGAGACTCACTGATATCATCCATGTTATTCTTTAATGCTAAACAATTTTTATTGCTTGATGCCCTGTGAGAAATTGATAGTAGCAAAAGCTGGGTGCACCACAATTTCTAGAAAATTCTTTAGACGGGGACACTGTATTAAAATGCTCTATCTGAAAGAGTCTTCTGTTTAAAAATCTGCTAGTACAACTGCAAGGTTTACTTAGAAATTTGCAACCATCACCCTAGTTGGGCATATATTTGAGACTAAAGAAAGTGAGGCCCTCTTTAAAAGAAACCCATGTTTTACCATAGTGACTGCTTTTCCTTTTACTGCCTTGAAAAACAACATGATTGAACTTTTGCTTTGGGCTGGGAATGCAACTATTACATATTAGGAACTAAAACAAAACTTCATAAAACCTAGTTACAATAAATCATAAAATGGTATCTATTAGACAATGTACGGCTATTTTCCACTCTCGTTCCCAATCTCGGAAATCCCAGCCTCTCCAGGAGGGAAGCCCCATAGGGCCATTCCTGAATGCTGCTTACAGGTGTATACACACTTTGATTCTGCAGTGGCAGCTACAGTCACCTTCTACCAAGCCTCCCATTAGCAGATAATTAATACTCTGGTTAGGAACAGTCCGTCTGAGAGGTGGGGGAGCCTTTGCAGCATTAGTATCAATTAAGTACTAGCAAGCACTGGGAAGTACTGGGAGCAGTACAGAACTGTACTGTCACAGGGGAAGCTGAGTGGCCTACTGTGCAAGGACTAGTCAGGATGCATCCTTTTGGAGAACACAGCCTACTCCCCAAGTGTTCCTTGCCTACTTTGCAGCTGATGCAGAATGGGAATGTGGCCATTTTTCCACCTCCTCCCGGTGTCCCACTGGTGTGCAAAAAGGAGGAGTTCTGTACTCTCCCCAGCAGAGAGACTGGTAACTGCAACTCGTCCTTGCGCATGCCGCAAGAGGAGCAATGTTTCTTCTGTTCTCCCACTGAATACCCTGCAGAATGGTCTGGCATTTAATGGGCAAATCTGTGTCCAAACAGTGCATATCTAGAACTAACAGATATTAAAATACTATATTGCTTCTGTGGACAGATTTTAAAATAATAAAAAAATGGTTGACTGCTAGAAAGGGGACATGGTAGAAATGTCATAATTATTAAGATCAGAAGCACCACTTTCATTTTCAGGCCTGGGAGGTATGGGTTTAAAAACAAACAAAACCAAAACATTTGCTCAGTTTTTATTCTATATCTCAGTGCAATATTGTGTCCTTGAAAAACATTGATTCCTACTTTCTAACATGTACTTTGTTAACTATCGTTTACATTTAAGATAATATCTATCCCTTTTCATCAAAGGCAATATCATACTGTACCTTTGTTTTTGCTTGACTGCATAATTTGTAAAGGATGAAAAACCCTGTCTAGATCATCACCGCCTCAGACATGTAAAAGAAGAAATTAAAAAAAAAAAAAAGGGGGAACGAAGCCAAGCTCAACAACACATTCTTTCAATTAGTTTATTTAAGATCCCAATTTTTTTGTTCTCAGAGTTAACAGATGGCATATTTTTTATTTCCAGTATCGTCTGCTGATAGCATACTTTATGTACATAAATCAGTGAATTATTAACTGTGATAGACGTTTGACTGCAAAAATTTGATTGTTCTAAATACCAAAGCATTGTGTAAAGCCTTTGAATTTAAATCTCACGTAAAGTTTTTCTGGAAGACTATACAGGGAAAATTGCCAAGTCTCTACAGGCCTGGCGTACATTAGGTCCCTTCCCCAACTTTTTTTTTTTTTGGTTTTGTTTTTAATAAAACTATAACATTGGTTTTCAAACTGTGGTTCATGGAGCATTTGCTGGGAGCCTGCGGAGAGCTGGTTGGTCACATGTTGCTGACTCCTCCACAGCTGCTAAACCACATTAGAAGAGAGCTAAAAATATGTTAAATACTTCCTTCATATTTTTTCATGTGAACAACTTCTGTAGTTGCCAACAGTTTGTTATCTGATTGCAAATGACATGGTGGGAAATGGGAGGGGAGATAGCCATATGAAGATTTCTGTATCCAGATATCATCGCACTAGAAAAGAGTGTGAGAATGCTTGAACTATAGGTAGCTATGTGAACCCATCATGGAGCATTTTCTGTTCCTTAAAATGTGTGCCAAAGAGACATAATTAATCATTTATGTGGTAAAGCAAATATAGTAAGTCACATAGATTTAAGACCACAACGAACTGTAAGCAATCAGAAGGCAAATTAGAGAAAAAATACTGGATCAAGAATTTATTTAGAGGACCACACAGGAAAAGGTGAAAAATAAAGATCAATACATAAAATATGCAATTTAGACAAGTCTTTGCAACTCATAAAATACAATTTGAGTTCATTCATCTACTACCAAAGGAGTATAATCTTATATCAAGTATGAGGATATGTATAAATAATGCTTTTAAAGTATTGGGAGTCACAGGAGAAAATCCTTTAAAATGGTGAAAAGGATATATCCTTATATACAAGAAGAAAACAAATGATTAATTGGCTAAATGCTGTACCCAATTAATGGGTTTAATTCAACATTGACTTGAATCTTATGTGACCTCATTAAAGGCTTCCCCAAAGAAGCTGTAAAACAATGCATGGACTTAAAACGTTTCTTCTGTTTTGAAAGTTTTATCAGCTTTAGTAGTATACCCCATTATGTACTGTTCAGGGAATACTACTAAAGCAGGTAGAAACGTTCAAAACACAGACTTTTTTAACTGTGTCTGTTCTTGTTATTAGTAGGAATTACCAACTTTAAACAACTTGATTCACAGCAAAAAGTAGCACCTTTTATAGATGTCTGCCCATTTACTTTACAAAACAAGATGTTTGCATTCATGCAAATATTAAACTTTTTAAAGACATGCAAAGGTGTTTGCACTTTCCAAGTCAGGATCAGACTAAGACATGGGCACAGAGACCTGTGCCCAGATCTCCAGCTCCTGGAGTCAGTGTGTGAACAGAATCTCAGTTTTCATTTAAGTTTTTTAAACAATAAGTTTCTAGTCATCGTGGTTGCAAAGAGAAGCATGAAATCATAACCCAAATGTAACAAATTCAATGAAGTATATCCCTGAATCTGCACTCAGCCTGAAACAATAGTTCTGAGAGGTGTGAACTACCCCATGAATTTCAATTGGGTAT
Source organism: Mauremys mutica (assembly GCF_020497125.1). NCBI lineage: Eukaryota > Metazoa > Chordata > Testudines > Geoemydidae > Mauremys > Mauremys mutica. The sequence goes on from NC_059075.1 coordinate 48,021,650, forward strand.
TAACTCTGAGACCCACTGCTCTGGGTGTCTTTTTTGTCACCCAACAGAAGACTGTGACTATGTCTACATTACCATTTATGTTGGCATAATTTACATCACTCAGGAATGTGAAAAAAAACACGCCCCTAAGAGACATAGGTTGTACCAACATAAGCATCCATGTGGACAGAACTACGTTGATGGGACATAGCTACCACTGCTTGTTGAAGGTGGTTTAATTAAGTTCACAGGAGAGCTCTCTCCTGTCGGCATGGAATGGCTATATAAAAGATCTTACTGCGTTGAGGCTGCATCGGTACAGCTGTAAGATCTTGACAGTAAACATAGCCTAGCTGTGTGACAGGAGAAGAGTGCAGCAGACTGCTACTGCCAACAAAGGGGAAGGCCCTGCTGCTGCTCCTTCAGGGATAAGAGAACCCACATTGCTGCCCTTGGCCGCCACTCCAGGTAGGGGCAGAAGAACAGCACAGGTGTCTATGTTTTGTGCCCAGAATCCTGGATTACCTTAATCCAGCCCTCTATCAATTGTGTGTACATGCAGCTTAGACATGTGAAGAAACAAACAAATGCACATCTTACAAACATTAAAAAGGGAAAAAAAGGAAAACTAAGAAGGATGCTTGTACCAATCTAACCCACCATGCACTGATATGCACCAAAAACAGGATATTTGAAAAAATTGTACTAGACAGATTAAAGACCACCTAAAGATTATTTCTAGGTTTTTCTCCACAGAGTCTGAAAGGAACAATGCAGTCAGCTTTGGATCTGTATTACTGGTAGTTTCTGCAAAGTGGAGACAAATGCCACTGTTTATAGTCATAGTATATAAATAAAAAATACATTTTCCTTTTAAAAACCTTTTTCTATTCATTTATATAAAATTGAGAGCCTTCTTACCCCCCAGTGAATATGTGATTGGTGCCAGGAGCCAGGGGAAGAGGTGGGGAAGGGGAGAAAACCCCATGATTTCCAGAAATCAAGACATTTTAATTGTCCCCATCTGAACCTTTATGATATCCAGTCAAGATATGGCTCTTCTTGGAGAACCCATGCATTACTTCAGTTGAAAATGGGGCTAACCCCAAAATCATAGCTGAATGAAGACTCCATTAAATACAGTTTTGTTGATGTAGCAGGGAAAAAAATTCCTCCTTCAACCTCTACAGGCTGCAGAAAGTCCTCCATTTCTGTTAATGACCTATTCCTTCTGTCTGATTCAATACAGCCCACTGGCTATGGAAATGACAACACTCAGCAGGTGACAACAAAACAGTCAACAAACAGTGCTGAGATATGTCATTTTCCTCAAATACTTTCTCAGGAGTGAAATGACACAGTACGATATGCTGTATCCAGCTCAGATCAAATATTTCTTTATTAAACGAAACTACATGTACTATAGTTGCCATATAAAATGCAGGTTTAAGTGTGTTGCTTCAAGCTTCAATTGCAAAACAATTTGATACTTGATTTTTTATATATACATATATATTTTCCCTCTTGGTCTCTTAATACAACCCCCTTGGGCAGCTACTGTTAAGATGCCATATCTTTGACATAGCTTTGCATTGAAAGCATTGCTTTCTGGGTCCAAACTAATGCACTTATGGTGACTGGGACATCTTGGAATATATAAATTAGCATCTTTCAAGTCTCTGAACACAAGAAGTCCTCTTGGCATGTATTCCAAATCATGGATCTGAGGCCTCAATTTTAAACAGCAATGCCTGTGCAAAGGTGTTTAGCCTTTTCAGATTCAGAACTAGCCTTTAGTTCCTACTTCTCTTTAAGAAAATGAAATATATTGAGCCAATTTCTGTTCTAATTTCCAAAATGGCTTCATAGCCTTCAGTGGAGTTGCTCTGGATTTACACCTGTTTAAGTGATCACAGAACTCAGCTCAGTGAGTAGTTATGTTTACTCATTATTATATTTATTCATTACTACTTATATTAAAGTAGTGCCTAGAAGCCCCATGCCCTTCTCCACCAGTGGAACAGCTGTAGCATTAAAATCAGTACTAGAGATTCAGGTATCAGAGAGGTAGCCGTGTTAGTCTGGTTCTGTAAAAGCAGCAAAGAATCCTGTGGCACCTTATAGACTAACAGACGTTTTGCAGCATGAGCTTTCGTGGGTGAATGCCCACTTCATTGGATGCAAGAGTGGAAATTTCCAGGGGCAGGTAAATATAAGCAAGCAAGAAGCAAGCTAGAGATAACGAGGTTAGATCAATCAGGGAGGATGAGGCCCTGTTCTAGCAGTTGAGGTGTGAAAACCAAGGGAGGAGAAACTGGTTCTGTAGTTGGCAAGCCATTCACAGTCTTTGTTTAATCCTAAACTGATGGTGTCAAATTTGCAAATGAACTGAAGCTCAGCAGTTTCTCTTAGAAGTCTGGTCCTAAAGTTTTTTTGCTGTAGGATGGCCACCTTAAGATCTGCTATTGTGTGGCCAGGGAGGTTGAAGTGTTCTCCTACAGGTTTTTGTATATTGCCATTCCTAATATCTGATTTGTGTCCATTTATCCTTTTCCTTAGAGACTGTCCAGTTTGGCCGATGTACATAGCAGAAGGGCATTGCTGGCATATGATGGCATATATTACATTGGTGGATGTGCAGGTGAATGAACCGGTGATGGTGTGGCTGATCTGGTTAGGTCCTGTGATGGTGTTGCTGGTGTAGATATGTGGGCAGAGTTGGCATCGAGGTTTGTTGCATGGATTGGTTCCTGAGCTAGAGTTACTATGGTGCGGTGTGCAGTTACTGGTGAGAATATGCTTCAGGTTGGCAGGTTGTCTGTGGGCGAGGACTGGCCTGCCACCCAAGGCCTGTGAAAGTGTGGGATCATTGTCCAGGATGGGTTGTAGATCCCTGATGATGCGTTGGAGGGGTTTGAGCTGGGGACTGTATGTGATGGCCAGTGGAGTCCTGTTGGTTTCTTTCTTGGGTTTGTCTCGCAAACAAGAGATTCAGCTGTTTTTCTGACTGTTTTGTGGCTTCTCTGCTAGACGAGTCTCGTGATCAACCCATGACAGACTCCAATGTAGGTATTAAATACTCATCTCTAGAAAAAAATGAAATACTATGCATCCTGGAATGTAAGGCAGAATTTTGTTACTGAGGGTGTCCTATTTCAACAAAGACATACTATACAACTGAGATATTGATCTTCTGAGATATTGAACTTTTTCACAACACTACATGTATTAGTCCCATAGTTCTGCCTTAAAACTGTGCCCTGATGTGACTTTTGAGCAGTTAATAGCTGGGCAGTTGATGTCATATGATATTATTGTTTCAATAGATCATATGGTCTCTCTCTCTTTTTTCTCAACAATGAGCACCCAATACTTCTCAGATCCAGTTGCCCATGATATAATCATATTTCTATTCTTAGAATTTGGGATTTGTATCTGTACAGATTCTTTGCGCCCAGTTGGAAATTTCATTTTCCTCAAATCTGTTTTTACTTGTTTTTTTTAGGGTTTTTTTCCCCCTAGTATGATACTACTCCCTCTCCTTTATGGTGTAATCAGTCTTTCTTGCTGAATATATTAATCTAATACTGCATCCCATTCATTATTGTGATCTCATCATTCTTCAGAAAGGCCTATTATGCCTAAACTGTGTTTTGTTACCAGGTATTCTAGATTAACTATGTTTGCCTTTAAAGGTTTTTGCATGGGTGTAGAGAAGTTTTTAGTTTTTCCTGCCAGTCTATTTTTTCTCCCTATGCAACTCCTTTCTCTTACAGTCTGTTACTTTTTGGATTATATCTCTATGAGCTCAACCTATGTCTCCTCCAGCTTCACCCTTGAAAGCTTTGGATATTATTTGAACAAAGGAACGAGTCTGATAATGGTGAATTATGTGTGACAAAGATGAGGGTCCAATTCATAATTAAAATGTATAAAGTAGAGGATGTGTCTTTTGAAATCATTCCCCTTTGGAGGCCTATGCCATCTTTAATCCGCTTCTCCAATCTACCTTATCACCTATGTATTCCATTTTATCACACAATGCATGCCTCTTAATTGCCAAAACACTGTTAAAGACCATTTCATTGACTGGTTTAAACTACAACAACCTTCATCCCTTGAATTCCATTTTATTTTAACAACTGCTATATAACTTTAATCTGCCATGTTGAATGTCAACAGTAATGGCTGCTCTGCACCTTTAAGCAGGGGTGGGGGTATTTGGCTGGCTGGCAGGCTGAAGGGAACAGTAGTTTATGATTTGGGGGGTGGGGGTGGTGGGAGAGATGAAAACTACTGAGGTGTTCGTTAAAAGAAAGAATGGGGGGCAGTTCTGGACTCCATTCTTATAGCCCACCTAAACCCTCCTACGAGGGGGTGTGGATGGTAAGGTCGCAGCAATGGATTTGCTTGAGTTCCTGGATGGAAAAAGAGGGGGAGCTGGTGAAAGCCCCCCCCCCCAGGTAATTAGGGAATAAACATGGAGTTACTTGTACTGTACACTTTTATCTGCTGGGTAGTCCCAGACATCTAATAATAAAGTTGCAACCTGATTAAACCCATGTCAAATGTGTCCTGTCCTCCTTTCAGTATAGCCAGACAATCATTCTACTTCCTCACCCTCCTTTCCTTCAGCAAGTCCAGAACTCTGCCCCAAATGTTTAATAAGTGTGACTAAAATTTTGTACACTTCACCACATTTCCTCCCGATGCCAACATAGATCTGTTAACAACCTGTCCCCTTAATCCAGTACAACTCTATAAGAAACTGAACTGTCACCTTTTATACTTACATATTGCACCACTGACATCATTAGCAATAGTCATTTCTTGTCCACACATTTCCAAGCCAGCAGTAGACTCTTTTCAGTTAATATCCTTTCTAGACTGGCATAATCATCTATATATTCCAGGACTACCACCTGCTGCTTCCTCACCTTTAGTCTCATGTCACTGTTGCTATCCTAACCGGTGTTGTACAGAGTTCACCTCATTATATAATACGTAAAACTGTCGAAAACTGTACATGAGAAGAGGAATCTTTTCCCTAAAATTTTACAGCACTCCAACACTTCACAATCTGTTTCTCCTCTCTTCCAGCTCTCAGGTCAAGTAGGTCCCTGTGCCCTAATAAGAATCTCTGAGAAGACTGGATATGTGCCCAGCCACCCATCGAGCTCCAAGCTCACCTATGCATTTGATGCCAATTTATACGTGATTTTGTACTTAAAATGAATAACCATGAAGTATGTGATATCAATTTTAAAACTCCCCAAACTTTTACAATACTTAAACATTTGTGGCTGAACAAAAATTAACTGCTTCTTATTGTCTTATTCAATAATGATCATTCATTCTGTTTTGCCAATTTTAACTCTTAGCAGTCTTCCTACTCACATGGCTAAATAGTGCTGCTTGTTTCTACCCAAAGGAAGCATTTTTTGTTTCCAAACTACATTATTAACTATGTGCAACTCCTGTACCATCTTTCATTACCTGAAAAATGTAGAAGACCTGCTCCACTCCCTGATCTTTCCTCTGACTTTAACAGTAAAGAGTCACAGGTTTTGCACAAACTAAATTGGTTACACACCCAATACATGTTTACAATGCATGAAAAACTTTACCAGCATACTCTCCAGTTAATCTGTTACCTTCAAGACATCTTCTTAGTCATGAGAACAAATAAATAGTGTCATTATCTTGTTATCCTGTTGGCGATTATTATAAATAAATATCAATATATTTAAAATGTTATAACATATTGTAGTGAGAACATTTAGTGAACTCTGTCCACCTTTTGAATCTACCATGTTTGATTGATGTCACTATGCTCCTATTGGTGCAATAACAATGCTGCAAAAATAGGAAGAGAAATGGAAGTCCAAGACCTATTACCATATGCAGAAAACTCTCTGGTGATCTGGTAGTTTCCTATAAATTCTATACAGCTTTCTTCCTTTGTGTATAATGGCACGTTTCTACAACAGGACAAAAGATGTTACATCCTTTCGAAGTAGAGAGGAAATTTTTTCATAACAACAGTTTTCAATTATAATTGCAATAGAACTGATTAAATATGAAAAAAATCTGATAAATCATTCAATTTGTTACTATTCATGCTTCTATATTATTGATGTTAGTGAGTATTCTGAGAACTGCTGGCCATTCATGAAAGTGTAAATGAATCCCAACAGCTTCACAATATTTAGCACAAATGAATATTTACCCAAAAATTCATAATATAAGTTTGTTACTCATTATTACTTATTTGTTTTTTCTCCTGTTTAAAATGTCTCAATCAACCAATCAGGAAGTAGAAACAAGACCATAGGTAAAATTTCCCAAAGGACCTTAGTTATACAGGAGGTTAAGTCCCTTTTTCAAAACTGACTTAGATACTTAGGAGCCTCAATCCCATTGTCTTTCAATGAATCTCAACCTCCTAGGTGCCTAAGTCACTTCTGCAAATGGGACTTAGCTGCTTTTGAAAATGTTATCGTATGTGACTCGAATAAGCAAATACACAGTATGAATAACAAAAAGTCAACACTCACTGTAATTAAATGGCAAAAAGTTTACAATCAACCCCCGGTCAAAAAACATTTTGTCCAAACTATTTGGTGAATATTTATTAATAGCAACTACATCCAAATGTATCAGGAATAGTTTTTGAGCGATTTTCAAATAGCAAGGAATATTAAATTCGCACAGGACATTATTCAAATTGAATAACTGGCCAACTCTAAAGATCAGTAACCCAGAGTGTCACAAACACTACATGAATACTGTTACATACTACAATTACTGTATTGCATTTATTACAAAGACTAATGTTTATATTCTCTTTACAAATATAAAAAACATTAAGGGGCATTTTTCAAAATTGAAAAGATTTTTCTGGATTGTAAGTATGTTTTTTTAAGCAGGTATTAAAATATTTGATTACAAGTGTACCCCTACATTTGGCAACAAACAGAATACATTTAAGAGTCAAGAAAGTACATTTTATTAGACCCACACAGATTTGTTTGTATTACATTCTCACATACTAGCTGGCAAATGGGTTTTCTGGGCACTGTATTTGTGAATCAAGAACAAAACACATATGGCTCTTAGATTCTCCATGAAAATATGTAATTTAATGCAAGTTGTGTAAAATGTTAGCAGTAGTGCAGCAGACTTCTTATACCCAAGGGTGGATTTATTTATTTATTTATTTATTGAGTTTTTAAATGCAGAAAAGCTGAAGAAAACTCAATGGCCCCAATCCCATGTGAGATCCTATAGAATGGAGCAAAAGAAGAGTAAACCTCCACTAAGAATTACTTGTGGAAACTTCTTGTCTACCATTCCACCAAAGGATTGGAGTTTCCCTACCATGCACACAAACACGCCAGATCCCCATCCAATCCACAGGAGACCAGGGACTATGACATAAAGATTCCGCAGCATCACAAGTCCCAACTAGCTCTGATTTAGGTAATAAGCAGAGATATACCAATCTCCTAGAACTGGAAGGGACCTTGAAAGGTCATCAAGTCCAGCCCCCTGCCTTCACTAGCAGGACCAATTTTTGCCCCAGATCCCTAAGTAGCCCCCTCAAAGATTGAACTCACAATCCTGGGTTTAGCAGGCCAATGCTCAAACCACTGAGCTATCCCTCCCAATTTGGTTGTTGACAGTGTGTCTCCTTCTAAGCCATGCAGCCAAGGAGTCACTGAACCAGAAACATCATGAAGATGACCCTTAGAGGAAGGAAAGAGGAATTCCCAGCTCTGGTAGTGAGGCACAATCTAAAGTGGATTTCTGTTTTTCTGATTTTTTCAAGAGTGGTATGAGGACAATGTAAAAATCCCCCAAGACCACCTTCTGTAAGGAAAGGAGAGAATGCTGTTGAGAAAGTAGCTGAGCCCTTTTTCAGCACAGGATGGAGAAATCAGTACAATCTCACTCCACCTGCAAATCAAGGGGGCATGATCGGGCTCACTGTTATAGTTGGTTCTGGGGATTTTGAGCTTTTTCACTCCTTGTTCATTGGCTCAAATCCATCTAAGGCCTGTAATGTCCCAAAAGTTGGCTAAGTGGTTTTTATTGACCTACAGGAACTGAGCTGGTGTTCTCAATCCACTTCCTTGTGAACAACTCCACATGACATAAAGCACCATCATAACTGGCACCATGATAAAGTCCACAAATAAAATGAAGATTTAGTGGACATGGAAACTTGAATAGTTTTCTGAGTGAAAGGGATGGTGCATAAAAAATTGAGTAGAAGTACACTAGTAGGGCAGTTTGTATAATCTAACACAACCACTGCCTGTGCAATTGTGTATGGTAATTTAATGCACCATTAAAAAACTACAGTTGCTGACCAATCAGTCAGGCACTTTCACAGCACTGACTTCAATTTTTAAAAAAGTTACTGCTCTTATATACAGGAGTACACAGTCAGTAAGAATCACTGCAATTTAGATACAAGGTTGCTGTTATTATTGTTAATGGAATATTTCTTTCCAAATCTTATATTTAAAGCTTACTGCATAGTGTCTAATACTAAATATATCTACTTTGATAGGAGCTTGGCATAAAAAAACAATAAAACAAAACACATATTTAAGAACTTATCTAAATTTTTACTAAAAATACTGTAAACTTTACTTTCAATTGTTTTACAGTTCAAATCCTAAGGTGTGTTCTTTTTTGTTCAAGAAATTTTAAAAGCAACTAATTTAAATATGCAAAATTATCTTGAGTTGTTCATACGTGAACTTAAAAGCCGTGCAACACAGGAAAATTAAGTAATTATGCCTCCAAGTTATTTACTGCAATTAAGCTCATTTATCATATGCAAATTAGTGCAAACTGGTCTCATTAGTTACTAAATTACTCAATATGAGCTGAACAATGTAGCACTCCAGTTTGTAATGAAAAATCCCTGTAGAGGCAAGCAGTATCAATTAAGCTAATTTGCATATGCAAATATGTTCACTAACTTTCCCTTTTCTCTATATTTAGTTCTACATTTCCTGATCATTCTTGATTATATAAAGAATATGGGGTCACTGACCCCTTTTCTTAATCCTCAATAGTTAAGAAGTTAAAGAAAGTATCAAGAGATGTAAACTGACCATATTCATCTTAACTTTTAAGTCTTGCTTGAACTAAAGTTTGCCAGTAAGAGATAACAGAAATCAACGTTTTTTCATTGAACTTATACTGAAGCAAAAAATACACCACAGAGGTAAAATTAAAGATATTTTTCATTGCAGCCTAACCTCATTATAAAACTACTCTCATGCATAAGATGAATGTGGAGTATAATGAAGTCTTGCTAATAATTAATGGGCAACTCTAATTATCTGGTTTCTCTTCTATTCAAGGCATTCCCACTATTTCTCCATCCAGGTGTTTTAATTGGATAATGTCTGAAAGCTTCTTTTCTGATTGTGGGACTACTGCTATAATAATATTTGGGGTATTTCCTTTTTTTTCCATGAGCACATTGTGCGTAGTTTCTTTTGGCCATAAACCTACCGTGGGAATCATCTCTTCAGTATGATATACTGCAATTGGCTGTGGCTTGGAAATTTTTGACACGATTGACTGAGAGTACTTGCTTGTAGAATCAAGATTTAAAATGTCACAAGATGTTGCTCCATTTCTATTTTTATAACATCACTATAAACAAACTATGTCCACTTTTTAAATATATACTACATTGTGGTTCTCGTGTGTCTGTCAATAAATTTTGAAATAACAAAAGTATTAGAAAAAGTCTCTTTAATTTCTGAATTTGCCTTTAGCCAGGACTTTAAAATATTAATTATGAAGGGCACTGAACAGATTACCTATTAATCCAGCTTCCTTAGATCACAGATTCTGAAAAATATGGGTACTCCTGCAATACAGTACTCTTTGCAGGTTGGCACGTATTTCTCTGTTCCTCTCTCTCTCTCTCTCTCTCTCTCTCTCAAATAACAGTTACCACAGTATTGTTTTGAATGTCATTTCTAGACGTAGCACCCACCAAAGCAATATTTGTTAGAGCAGCATTCCATTGGAGGAGACTCTAGTTGGATCTGTGACATCTTACTAGTATTCTGACCTTCTGGAGTGCTTCTACCAATGACATCACAAGGTGCTTCTACCAATGACATCACAAGGTGATAGTCTGAGATTCCTGCAGCTACTGTATTTCAATTCTTTCCCTATACTCTCTTACTGAGTGTTGTTTTATACGTTTTAGCCTGCTAAAGCGAGACAAGATTTTTAACATATTATGACTAACTTACATCCATTATAAGTTCACTGCGCTCTTTATCCATCATCCACAATCTATTCTCTTTTAAATGTCACCCTAGAACTTTCTTTTATCAATTCTGCTGAAGATTAATGGAAGCAATTTGGAGAGACCAACACCCTCTTTGAAAAGGCCACACCTCAACAGCTATTCAATATGGAATTTATGGTGACTCAGACTGAAAACCATCAACTCCACACACTATAGTGATTTTTTGCTATCTGTCTGATAGCTCTTACATCTTCTATGTATTAGTTGGGGGGAAAACCCAAAATAAAAAGGAAATCTGCTATAAGAAGATAAAAAAATGATGAAAGCTTCTTAGCCATTCCATGAATGAAAAATTTACATTCCAAATAGCTAATAAGGTTGTAGTGTGATAGACCTTAAATAACTGAATGAATTGTATGCATATTATAAGGTTATGATAGACATCTGGACTAAAACTGGATACAAATCAATTTCAATGAGGTTTTATCTGGGTATTACTAGTAATACACATTGTAAAAAGCGTACCTTTACATATACAGTATGTATTTATATATTCATAGCAGCATGCTGACAAATTACACAAACTCAAACATCACAAAACTGCTGCATATTTATTCTAATTTTGTATTGTTTTGTTACATCTGTGAGACAGCACAACCACATTTGTGTCTATTATGCAAAACTCAGTGGTGCACATTTACCATCTTTGGTACAGTAACCATAACATAAGTATTTGCTTACAGCACTAAAACCTTGAACCTAGACCTCTGCCAAGGATAAACAAATAATTAAATCACTTCATTCATAATTTTTGCACTTAAGGGAAATTCATTCCAGTGGTAAATTTTACATTTTGCTAGAATTATCTTTGTTACCATTTTACATTTAGCTAACTGCAAAAAGGTATGAAAACATGGAGATTATCCATAGCTCCTTTGAAAGCTACAGCTGTAGTAGTACAGAGAAATACCTCTCAATTGTTTCAGATGAGGTGGAATATTTCTCATTATAGTATTCTAACTTGCCTCTCTTGCATATCAAAAGACAATATTCCAGGCTGCATACTTGGATTGAGAAGCAGAAATTTCTGCTAAAGAACAGCAGTTATTTAGTGCTGCAGTTAGAAAAGACCACATGCACAGCAGGTTTCTTATTTCCATAAGGTTTTTTGTTTGTGTTTTTAGTCTACATTGACGAAACACTCCCCATTTTGTTGCTGTTGCCTTTGTTACCTGCTTCTACTCTATCTCTGACAACTAAAACCTAAAAAATGTTTTGTGGAATCACCAAACCCTGACAAAACAAAACACATAACATACATGAATGTCTCTATCAGGTCATTTCTGTTCAATCTAATCTTTTTCACATATACCTACTGTACGGTGTCATAAAATGCGTTGGGAAAAATCAAATTATTCTTATCTCATTTACTACTAAGACCTGGAAGACATGCTGTTATTTCTTCTCTATGAAGATTTTTATAATTTGCATTGTTAGAGTCATGACAATTGTGGGCAGGGGTAGGGAAATGGTGCTTGTAAACTAAAATGAGAAAAGAAAATCTAAATCTGAACAGGACACTTACAAAAATCAAATTATTTACACAAAATGGTGTTTTATACACACACAAACACACACAGTATATCTGTGAGCAACAGTTACTGCACAGTCCAATATAACTACATAATGTGATTCATCTAAATTATTACAGCACAAAGAGTACTTGCCCTCCCTATCTCATTAAATTTCTCTCACTCGTAGACTTTCTAAAAAGAAAAAATTGGAATCTGTAAAAAAAATCTCATAACTGTAAGCCCAGATAACAACATAATAATAATTGGCAGAAATATTGTTACTGTCTAGTTATCTTGATTATTTTGGTAAAGCCATTATTTTTACCTGTAAAATGTGACTTCCCAAATGTGATTCAAATACTTCAGTGGCAAGGGCACTGGGGCTTCTCCTGCGCTGGGCACCTATAACTGAATAAAAAACAATTATGTTCCAATGTCTCCACATTCAGTCATGCTGTATCCCTGATTACACCACTGGAAAGATACTATAGACATGGACTCTTGCATTTTTAAACACCATTAGTGTTAATTACAACTTTGCCTTGTACTATAGTAAGTAAAATCACTGTATAACTTTCAGTGACTTGAATTTTGTGGCACAATATTATTCTTTTCAAAGCTGTTAAAGTGCCCGAGAACTATGAAAATGAACATGCAGTACTTATGGTTCTCAGCCTGTGGCCCAATCAGCAAACAGCTGCAGGCCATATGACATCCTCAAGGCCATGCAGGTAGTATATATATATTGTGTGGATGTGGCCCACATAACACATAGAGAGCTGGTAAATAGATTGAGAGCCACCCAGCTATACAAGTATGGCCCAAGCCCCGATAGAAGTTTCTTTGTTCATATTGCTGAGACTATGGACCAGGTTTGGTAAATAAAATAAGAAATATTAAAGTAGAAGGTGCTAAATATAACGTGTGTGCACCCGAATGTGCAGACAAAAACCAAAAATTACTCCATAACTGTAAAGCTAGGAAAGATGTCTTCCTGAACATGCTACCTCCTTCCTTTGAAAGTGGACTGAAGTGCCTGAAAAAGTCACCATTTGCAAATAATTTCCTCTCCATGATATCTGAGGTATCAAAACTATTTCCTATTGTAAGTATAAACAAATATTGCAATATCTCAGATACCAAGGTAACTGCTGTGTCTTCAAACAGCAATCTCCATACTATTTGTTAAAACAAATAGCTTTAAAAATAGAAAGAGAGTAACTTGCAGTTATGTTTTCAAAGGCAATGATGACTAAAATAAGAGAAAAAATCAAGAAATCACACAGTAGAACTTTCACTAATCTCTACTTCATATGGTGTGCCAGGAACAACAAGACAGTAATAGATGCCTAAACACAGCCAAGCAAGGGAGAAAGTAACCTACTGTGGATATAGAGTTTTTTGTTTTAGGCCTAGATTGTGTCTAGCTCTGCTTGGGGGGAATGGGGGACAAGGGAGGTGGGAAGACGGGAGATGGTTTAAGGAGACTTCCCTCCCCCTTGCAGAGGGCAGACATATTCACATCTAAGACCCTGGTGGAACAGTGCCCCTGGAGAGCAAGAGGCAGTGTTGCATCTCTACACACCACAGTGCCTTGAAGACATAATCTAACTCAATGTATTTAGCCAAGGAAGTTCAGTGATAAAGTCTGTAATAGGTAACAACAAATATAGAGTTCTAGACCAACAGAGTAGTCCAAAGCTGTTACTGAACAGGCTAACTTGTTAGCAGGCTGATTATCAATTGTCCAATAAAAACTAATTTTAGAGCAACAATTTGTGGGAGTCTTCTGTGACATCAGCTGCCAAATCTGATATCTGCACACAAAGGTATAGGTCAAGTAATGACAGGGATGTTGACTTATAAGTGTAATGTCACTCCTTACTGATGCTTCATGTAATTTCCTTGCAGGAAATTCTAAACTATTTATACTGGACACACAAGTGACTTCGTTGTTAATAGATTCAGGCAACAGCCTATAGCAGTTACAAATGGTGACTGCTCCAGACCTAATATTTCCATGTCATCTTCATCTACTCTCTGAAAGGAAACCAAGAACATACATAAAAACAGCAGGGTTTTCCCAGATTCTTTCATTATATACTGAATTGAGACAATAGATTTTTATGTCACAATCAGTTATGCACTTTTACTCCATACAATAGCTGAAGAGATATGTCACATCAATATTATACTTGTACTTGACTTAGCTTCTTAATAATCAATTTACTTTTGGTTTTCACTCCACAAACTGACCCCCACTTCTCTGACCCTGAATAGTTTTGCTCATCAATGCTTTTGTCTCTCCTTTTCCTATAGCTACATGAATGCCTGTAATATGCAGGATTTTGATCAAGTATACGATTTAGGGACAAAATTCAAAGCATTGTAAATTCTTTAGGATTACTGCAGTCAATGAAGTGGTCTTCTTTCCCTACTCATGGCTCTTATTCTTTAACTCCTCCCCCAGTCCTCCACACACAGGCTCATATTTAGAGATGATCCCCTCCATCTAGTTTGCCCTACCCCCTGAAATGCCCTGAGCAGTTAGCGTGAATAGGACGTGCAGCCATGTTTATTAGGGAAACTTTAGCTTTAATTATAGCTAGAGTAAAATACACAGCATTGTAAAGGTTATCAGTGTTCTCATTATGATTACTATCGGTACGTACTGCACACAATACAGCCATTCATGTATGGTTTACCAGAAACCAAGTTGGAAAAAATCTACAGGTGTTCCTTAAGCATTGTTTCTTCTTTTTATATGATCATTGTTTTAAACAAACAAACAAAACTTAACTGGTTCTCTTTCTTTCAACTAGACTGTGATTTATTTTTCACACCAAGCCTAAAGACATCACCACTCAGATATTTTTTTCTGATTAATGTTCTATCTCTATACACCACTTCCTAAAATCCACTGGCATATTTTTAAATGTAGCTGATTTACTGATTATTGCTTCCAGTTCTACATTGTTAATTGCACATGATCGTTGTTCAGCGTGCGAATGACATAACTTGAATAAGGTCTATGGATATGATCAAACAGAAATCAGTAAATGATCTGCATGTGGTGTTTTAAAGCAATATCTGTGATGTAGAAGCCTTTTTACTAATAGCTCATCTGTCCTTTTGCACTTTAGACCCTTTCAGTTTCAAAGTTCAAATTATAATACTCCAATATAAGTGAGCTGATGTTAGAAAATGCAAACTGGACTGGATAACAATACCTTTAATACTTGTCAATCAAATCCACTAAAAATCTACACGTGTGTCTTGGTACATGGTATCCATGTACATAAATATCTTGTAAGAGTTTCATGCCATTCAGTTCTATGTCATTTTTATGGCACTGGAACGCCTCTTGATTTATGTGTTTTGCCCTTATGCAGGTGATGTGGGGCTATAATGACAGTTCCTAATTTTACAACCAACATAAATATGTTAAACAGGATACCATTATGGCCTCTGGTAGCCAAGCTCCAATGCTAGCATTATTGGTAACTGAATAGATCTTAAATATGTACTTCTTAACTTGCACTTTATTTTTTCTTTGTACCCTCACTATCATATTTGGCATTTTGAGGAACGAGACAATAATGTTTTGATAATTCCAGAACATAGAATACAATGCTATTTTCCTCACTGTTCTGCTTTCATTGCCTCAATATTTTACTTTTTCCAGCCTCAAGCAGTTGATTTCATGCTGTTCATCTGCATCACAAAAATAATATTTTAGTATACCAGGGTATATCAGATTGGAACATTTCAGAAACATGACAGGTTTCTTATGCAATTTGGCAGCCCCGTAACAGAGCAGACTCACATGTGCTGAATGGGTCATTTATTAAATCCAATATACAGCCTTATTCCCTTTATCTGATCGCCCAATTTAAAGACGCTATTTTTAAAAATCTACATTAGATATAGGATGTTCAAAGAGCAGAGCAAAAATAAAATAATGTATTATGGCTTATATTATAACCTACTACTATGCAGTCATGCAGGTGACTAAGCCATCCTCCACCCACCATGCACAATCATATAGGGCTTGCTAGGATAGGGAGTCTGGATGCAATCGGGTGAAGCAGACTCTGTGACACCACTATTTCCTATCGCAACAAAGCAGACAAGGAAGGACTGGGGTACAAACAGAGAAGCAAGAGACTAGATTATATTTCCACTCTTCCACCCTTCCAATGTTTCAATTGGCAGTGGCGACTAGGTGCCAAGCAAGGAGTATGCTCTATCTGGCAGCACAACTGATGTGGCATACTTCATTTGCCTGTCATGGAACACAAGGTCAGGGAGAAATGTGACTCAGAGAGGTGCCTCTCTGAATCACAATTCATTTTTGGAGATCTGCTTGTGCCAGTGCAGTTATATGACACCCCATGTTCTGGACTAGAAACATAGTATTCATCTAGCCCATTATGAATAACGTAACAGACAATTGCTTCAGTGAGGTGCAAATCTTACAATAAATAATCTATTTCTATAAACTAGCTACTTACCTATTTTGTGAATGAAATCTAAC
Organism: Mauremys mutica; assembly: GCF_020497125.1. Classification (NCBI taxonomy): domain Eukaryota; kingdom Metazoa; phylum Chordata; order Testudines; family Geoemydidae; genus Mauremys; species Mauremys mutica. Next base: position 48,038,034 of record NC_059075.1, read on the forward strand.
TGCATCCCCCCCAAGGTTCCCAATGGAAACACCACCATAGAAAGTTTATTTGTTTACCCATATTATCTCAAAGAATTTCCAAGAAACCTAGAGTCCAAAGGATCTAGGATTTCTAAAGCAGAAAAACTCAACTGATCATTGAGCTGAGGATCTGGCCCTATATTTTAAAACACTCATAACAGTACCTTATTTTTAATATTTCAAAAACTAGCTTGAGCTACAGAATCACAGTTTTTCGATTATTCAAAAGATTTCCAAATTGCATTGTGAAGATTCAAAATGTAAAGTGCTTTAGTGCATTCAGGAAATAGAAGCATTTTAACTTGGTTTAGTAAAGCTATTGAAATAATGAATGCTGTACCAACTAACTAGCACAGCAATAAAATACCTGAACAAAATACCTGGCACAAAGGACTATTTATAAAATGCATAATGCAATAAATCGGGGCGGGGCAGGGCGCAAAGGAACTTCACAGCCATCACACACAGTGCACACACAGTGGGGCAGAGGGTCAGTCCACTGCCTTTTCCCTTAGCTGAGCCATACAGGGTGCACTAAAAATAGGGTGACCATATTTCCCGATGCTGAATACGGGACACCTGGTAAAATTACTCATATTCAAGCAAATTCAATGGCAATCAATCAGAACTATGCAGTACAAATGTTCAAATTAACAATAAGTTGACTGAGCCCATGTTAAAAAGAAATATTGAGTAGTTGGATTCTTAGGGTTCACACAGGGAGAGGTGACACACACACTCTCATAAATCGTGTGTGTGTGTGTGTGTGTCCGACTGACCCGACCCTCCCTGCCAGGCACTCTCTGCCCTTCATGTCTGGCTAGGCCCCTGGGATGGACCCACCTCTCCTGATGCCTTGGGAAGATGCAGTGCCAGGTAACACATGGGGAGCACACAGGATCATGAGCCCCCTTTCCCCAGATTTGTGCCAGGGTTCACACCAGAATGTGGCCAGCAGCAGCCTTTTGGCACTGTGCGCGGGGGAAGGGACGGGAGCTGCTTCCAGACATGGGGGATGACTTGGCCCGTGTCTTTGCAGAGCTCATCTTCTCCTCTGCCCCCCACTCCCCTTTGGCTGGAAGCAGCTTGTCCCTTCCTACCCGCACAGCGTCAAAAGGCAGCTAACACCTCCAGGCTGCTGCTGACCACCGACATAACCCAGGCGCTGCTTGTACCCCGGCTACAGCGCAGGCAGGAAGGGGTTAAGCCCTAAGGATGCATTGTGCACCAGGGCCCAGGGACCCTGACTGCAGGGTCTTCAGCGAACCCAGCCAGAAAGGTGGATCAGCAGGAGAGGGTGCCTAGGGGACAAAGCAGCCCAGCGCTCCCTGGGGGCAGGACTGGGGGGCAAGTGAAGAGGGTGCCCGGGAGGCTGCTGTGGAGCCTGCAAGATCGGGGCAAGAACAGGCTGGAAATCGCTTTCCCCCCCCACCACTCCAGAGCTTAGGTGAGGGGTGGAGAGGCTTCTCCGTGCCAGCGCTGTGCAGAGCTTTGGCACACACAGGGCTTGGCTCTTCCTAGCCAGCGCCCCAGGCTGGAGAGTCTTGGGCTTTCCCGAGGTGCCAGCCCAGCCAGAGGCAGTGTGGGAAGGAAGGAGCCTGCCGGCCAGGCTGCTGAGCGAGCTGAGCCCTCCGACCAGGGGCTGGTTCTCCGCTCAGCGCTGACAGCAGGATGCACCTTGCCAGGGGGGTTATGGAGGAGCAGGACTGCGTGGTGGTGGTGAAGGAGCAAAGCAGGGAGAAGACAGTGAGAGGGGAAGCATGTAAAGGGTCGATGGGTGGGCAGCAGAGGTGAAAGATATCTGGCCTGGCGCCTGCCTGCACTCACCAACCACCGCAGCTCACAGCCAGTACCAGCCAGGCCCGGCACACAGCAGGGGCTATGCTGATGGACCAGCAGGGGGAGCAGCCGGCCCTATGTGCTGCATCTTCGTGCTGCCACCAGCCTTGCACACCCACCTCCATTGTCGGCCACTGGACCCCCCTACCTACGCATGGCTGGTGGGTGGGCGGCTGATGAACAGGAATCCGGCCAACAGCAGGACCCAGCAGTATTGATTGGGCGGGGGGGCGGGAGAGGGGAGACAGAAGATGTGGGACAATTTGCCTGTTTTTAAGAAAAAGTCAGGACAGCTGCAGGAGGGTTTAAATCCAGGACTGTTCCTTTAAAAACCGGATATCTGGTCATCCTAACTAAAAAGGGGACGATATATGTGACAGATATGAAACTGCTCTGTACTCAGTTGTGAATGCTGTATGTTGGTTTGGCTATGGGAATGTTATTTTATGAGCATATGAAACCAAAGGTTTGTCTACACTAGGGGCTGGAGATGTGCTTCCCATCTATACAGGCATAATCACAGTACCTTTCATTGATGTACTGTGCTAAAAACAGTGGCATAGCCAGAGTAGCACAGGCAATGGCATGGGCTAGCCATGCAGAATACAAACTCTGCTGAACACCATGGATATGACTCAGCATGGGACTACACTGACATGCAAGAGGGAACTTTTAGATTGTGCCAGCAAAGGGCCACACAGACCTGTTTGTGCATGACACACTAGTACTGACTAAAGTTTACAGCCCTCTGGTACAGACTTACAGCCTTTAGTTAGCTTTCGTCATAAGGAAAAAAAAACATTGGCTGTAGACAGCCCTGACTGTTCATACTCAAGCAGACAATATAGGCATTAATGCCTTTGAAGTTTGCCTCTAATAATGTGGACTCAGTAGTCCGACTGGACCCACAGAATGGGAGGAAAGATGCCAGTCTGAAATCTCATGGCCTTTCAGGCAGGAAGTCTAAAACAAAGTGCCTGGAAGCAGTGGCAGATTAACAAATTTGGCGCCCCTAGGCTCTCAAAAAATCCCCCCCCCAGCTCACCTCTGCTTCTCCGCGGTAAGCCTGGGAGGGACGGGGGAGAAGGGGAGTTGTGGCGCACTCGGGGGATGGCAGCGGTGGAGTGATGGTGAGCTGGGGCAGGGAGCGGTTCCCTGCCCTTTCCCCCCCACAAGCGTCACTCCCCGCGCCCACCGGCCCCAGCTCACCTTTGCTCCGCCTCCTCCAATCGCGCCGCCACTCGCTTCTCTTTGCGCGGCAAGCCTGGGAGGGAGGTGGAAGAAGGGAAGCGCGGCGCGCATGGGGGAGGAGGCGGGTTGGGGAGGGGTCGCGAGCAAATTTGCTGCCCCTGCAAATTTGTCGGCCTAGGCGATAATACGCCGCTGCTTGGAAGTAGTTACAGCTGGACCTCTAAGGAGATATGAACACTGACAGAGAGTCAGTCTGAGAGCCAGTGGCTGTAGGAGTGCAGTCTCCTTCGCTTGCTGTGCATTCTGCTTTGCCCTGTCTGGGATAAAGTGAGGCCTACCTACACTCGCAAGGAAAGGCTAAGGTTTAGATAGGATAATATGGGTACAGGCCTTTTGTTATGTTTCCCTTTCCCTCTCTGTTTCCTATCTTCCTAAGGACAAATAAATAATATTTTGTTTCGATGATGCTTTTCATTGTCACTGCATTTTCATACTGGTCACAAGTCCTGGAGGGAAGTCCAGCTGGACCCGCTGAAGACATGCTTGGTGAACAAGAGTGCTGTGACCTGGGGACCCAGTCTAAAAATTGGGTGAAATCACAAGATTTCATCCTGAGAGCATGGCCGGCTTTATGAACGGCGGGGCCCAATTTGAATACCCGGCAGCGGTCCGGGGCTTCGGCGGCACTTCGGCAGTGGGGTGTCCGCTCTGGGTCTTCCGTGGCACCGAAGGACCCAGGCCCCTCTCCCCCACCAAAATGCCACCGAAGCCCCAGAGCGGACATCCCCCCACCCCCACCGCCGATGAAATGCCGCCGAAGACCCAGATTGGACCACCCCCCCTCCCTGCCGAAATGCCGCCAAAGACCCGGAGTGAAACCCCCACCACCGGGTGAGCAAAAAAAATAAATAAAAAAGATGCCTAAGGCGCGGGGCCCTCTTAGGCGTGGGCGCAGGGCCCTCTTAGGCATGGGGCCCGATTCTGGGGAATCAGTGGAATCGGCTTAAAGCCGGCCCTGCCTGAGAGAAGTACAGAAATGGGCTGTAACTTGGAAAGGGTACCCCTGGAGAGACCAAGTCAGGGTGAAAGATTCAGCTCACCCTGAACCATAGCAATTGGTGGTCCAGAGGGAAATCCAAGGTTTGTGTCTACCATAGCAGCCTGATAAACATCCACAAGACAGTGATCTTCCTGGGATGTAACATAATGGCAGATTATTTCATCTCGGTTTAGTAAAGCTATTGAAAACTTTAATGCTGTATCGTTACCAACTAGCCATCAAAGCAGTAAAACATCTGAACAAATTTGTCAAAAATGACTGTATATAAAATGCATAATGCATATAAGATAATATGATAATCAACTTAAAACACTAACAATGGCATTTAAAACATATTTTAATGTATATTTATTTGTCATTTTGTATGCATACTGATGTCCATCCTCCAGTCGTGTGCATCTTTGTAAAATATGCACACACTGTTACAGTACATAGCTGTTAAAGTAAACCAGCACTTTCAGCAGATTAACTGATCAGATGTCAAGAATGCACTTGTTAACTTGGTATGAAAGTATTATTTAAAATGGAAACTAAAGTATGTTGCTCTCCTATACTTCATCTGGCAAAGTGCATAAGTACATTAAGCGTCACGAATTAAAAATATTTTACTCATAAGAATATTTAAAATACTTTAACAAAAGATTTGCTTTAATATGTGTAGCTGTATAATATTTAATTATATTTTACTCACAATTCTACCTCTTACAAGGGGTTAAAGCAAGCTGTTGTCAGAGGTCTGGCACATATCATATCACTTTTAACCCCTGTAAATCGGATTGGATTGGTGGCAACAGATTTTAAGCCTACATTCCTCCAAGATATATGTTTGCATTCTTCTCCCACCTCAAAACATTTGAGATTCAAAATTGCCAGAAAAATTATTATTCAAATGGTTGTTTTACCACAAATCTTCATGTGTTTTATGGGTCTTCTCCTGGCCTGATTACTCCAGCCTGAGTTTTCACTGAATAAGCAGAGCAAGATCAGGCCCCAAATGTCTTTCTTTTATTGTTTTAACTTCTCAAATTAAAATGAAAAGTTCTAGGTAAGAAAAGACATGCAAACCTTAAAAACAAGCATATGCAAGATTTTAAAATATTTGACAAGTCAAATAGTTGTGTGTGGTTTCTTTTAATTTGTACTTATTCATACATTTTAGAGAGCGTATTTCAAAGATTTTTCTTTTCATTCTGAAGGATGACGGCTTCTCTGTTCAAGGATTTCTAGTCATCTAAGTAGAGGGAGTTCTCCATCTGTAGCTGGGGGAGGGAGCACTGGCCTTTCTCCCACAGTCTGGTAGTTACTATAGGAACTATTGTGCCTCCTTCAAAAGGGTTACAGATAGGGTGATTAAAATTCTTCATGGGAGAACCCCCACTCCTCTCCTTGACAATAAAATTCTTCAGAGAGAAAGCTAAGCTTCTAGTTCAGGAATGACAGCACCTGAGAGAATGAGGTAGCAGAGAGTAACCACGGCTTTAAACAGAACCACAGGAAAAAACTGCTGGGGTCCATACACTCTTCAGCACTCTGGCAAAGGGTGAGGTGTTCTAAGGCAGCTGATCCTAAATGGGTTTGTGGGGCTAAGGAGTAAAACTAATCTGAGTTAAAGAATGGCTGAAAAGATGTTTTATTCCCCTGGAATCCCAGCAAGCTCACTGGAAACTCCCAGGAAATAGAAACAGTAGGAACATCCTCAGTGCATGAAACACAACCACATTCAGATAATATTATGATTCCCAAAAGCTATTTTCAGAGGTAAGGAACACAGTGCACTTTGAAATAAAACCAAAATTAGGGCAAACAAAGCTATTACCATGCCAATGCAACAAAAAGATCAACTACCCAGTATTCAATCTAGCTATCAGTCCAGGGTAGCAAAATGCACTGTGGCAGTGTCAAGGTGGGGAAACAATCCTCTGTTTTATTATTACAATTTAATATTTATACTCCCATAGTACTCAGAGTCCCCAATCATTGTGCTAGGTGCTGTACAAATGTATACGTATGAAGATTTGTCCAAGTCCCCAAATGTTTACAGTCTAAGAAGACAAGGAATGTAAAGAAGGTATGAGGGAGAGAGATATGATGAAACATATTTTATACACATTCACATTTTTTCCTACTATTAAAAATAGATAAAATAAATATCAACTAATCCCACCTATCCCTCAACTTGGTCCAATATTAATTGGATGTTTCCTTATAGGAATCATGGCAGAGATAAGTCTTGAGAAAAAGAAGGAGATACGGGAAGTGGCTTTATGGTTTAGTCTAGGGAGCGTGGTCCAAGAGTAAGTGGCAGTGTAGAAAGCACAGTAAAAAGTTAAATAAATGAATGAGGGGCATTGTTGGAAGAGCAGGGGAGGTAGAGGTGAGTGTGGGGGAAAAGGCAATAAAAATTATGTGGATGTTAAGGCAGTTGTAGGGGAGTTGGCTGTGGTAATCAAGATGAGATAAGGGTCCGCATTATAGTTTTGACTGATGTGGACAGAAAGAAATGTCACAGAGGAGGAAACACAAGATTTGGATACCAGCTGGATGTGTGAGGAAAAAGACAGAGAGGAGACAAAGATGGGATCCTTAAGAAGTTTGGAAATTTGGCAAATGTGCAGATAAACATTCAAATTTGTGATATTTGTCCAAACACAAATACAGGAAGGTTCAGCCACACCAAAACAAAAATCACATCATGATAACCCCAGGATGAGGGATGGCTTTGGAGTGCACATCGTAAGTAAATAGAAGAAGCTGAATGTTTGGAATAACAGGTCTAAGGCCTTTATTTTCAAACCAGTATTAAAATTCCTCTGGGAAGAAAACTGCTGTCACCCCTTTCTGACATCAGTGCTACACAAATTGCTAGTGTCACTGATTCTGTTCTGGGAAGGAGGGCAGGATATCAACATCAAGTCCCTGTTATACAGTGTCAGACTATACTAGCTGGTAAAACTAAGAGGCCTACATCTGTTGTCTTGACTTTTTTTCCCAGTCTGATCACAAAGGTTCATGTCATGACATTTGTAACATCTGCTACAAATGCTGAGGTAAGTCAAGCACAAGCTGATTACTTCCAGTCTAATACTCCATCCATCCACAGGGCTTTTACATGCCACTAGTATGTCAAAGGGACCAAAGGCTATTGGATCTACATGAAGCAAGGTACAATATATATTTATGAGAGTCAAGTAAGGGGAGTATCTCTCCGTGACATCCTCCGGTCTTTGTCTTTTTTTGACTCTTGGCACTGTAATTTCAATGTCTTCCCTTCTGCCAAAAGAACGGGCAAGCAGCTTCCCCTTGGAGCCAGTACAAATACCTCTTTATATATTAGGCAGTAGTGTATTACAGTACGTGAGAGCTGTGATCAACATCTCCCAAGCTTCCACCAAGTCTAAATCACAGCCACGCTCGGCTAACCTGACTCTCCTAAAAAAAACTCTGTTTTCAGGATTGGTTCTCCCAGGTGAACAAATTCCCCTTCTCCCCTCTCTCAATCTTTTGGTAGCATTGGATTCTGCACATCATCATATGGGCAATATTTATCTTTTAATTCACAATATTTGGAGACTGCAACTCTGACAGACCAAAATTGCAACAACAAAAAAGTTAACTCTGAGATAAGCTGCTTCACAAAATGCCATCCGTCCCATAGTTTAACATGGAATGATGGATGTGGATTTCTATCTGATATATCTTTGGAATGTTTGAAGATTTAAAACATTGTTGTTAACTGCCTATCATACAGTATGCCACCACAGCTGTATTATCATTAAAAAGCACTGTATGCCAAAATATATCTCAGACTTAAAACAATGTGAACGTTTCAAAAATACCTGGGCAAGAAGCCAACCATTCATTATGGGGCTGCAACTGCCCACTGAATTTTCTTTAAAAATATTCATGCCCTCTTCTAACAGTAATTGGCATATGTTTTTAGAAACTAACGGCTTTAGATGTGACTGGATTAGGCAGCAAGCTCAGCAGTCAAGATCAGAAAGCAGAAACACACATCATATGCTCAAAGTCTTGCCTTTTCGTTTTATGATAATAAAGACAATGTAATATTGCACGACAACAAAAAGGAAGTAAGGTATTGCACCTGATAGCAGTAGTATTCCTGTTTTTTACATCTATGGTACGTTCACTTTCTTTCTCTGACTTATCATCATGACCACAGTGAAACTGAAATGAAGAATCCCAATAAGGAAGGGCAACAACCTCATTTGAAACAGCACTGGATTTTGCATATTATCATATGGGCAATATTTATCTTTTAATTCACAACATGAGCTTTTGGTCCACAGTGAAGATTTAGAAATACACAGCACTGCTCTCACTGAACGCAGGATGGCTCTCAGCAGTACAATTCAAAACCAGCTATGATGTAAACAGGCAGCAAATAACCAAACAGAAGGAGTCACTACCCTGTCATACAGTACAGCCATATACTGATCTGAATCAACATTCACAACTTTTATTGACATTATTGTGTGCTGCAAACCAGAATTGAAGGCTTTACGACTATTACAGTCTTGGTTGCTTCAGTGAAGCACATAGCTAGCTGGTTTATTTATACACTTTATGCCTTTTATCCTCTTTGTGATTCAGCCAGAGAAAGATATAATGGAGGTTTGTAAATGAAGTGAGGCTGGATACAACTATGCAATCAATCAACATTTTCAGGGAAGGTATGTGCATCAGTTGCCAAAACTGAACTGAGTAATTAACCCAGGATTCTGGTAAGAACCGACCCTGACACTAGTCAATTATTTTTGCTGGTCTTCCAGCTGCCGCTTCTATCCATTGATAAGGGAGTCTGCAGGCAAAATACAATGATTCTGAATTTGGCAATTTTACCTGAAAGAAAGAAGTTTAAAGGGACTATCAAACCCACATGTGGGAGGATTGTAAAACTGTTCAAAATCTGTTGCAACTGGCTCATTTTTCTCATTAAGTATGTCAGATAAGAGCTAGAAGAGTAAGCTGAAGTTGCCAAGGACTGAAAATATCTCAGAACAAATGACAGCCATTTAGAAAAACCTTTTTACCCTTAAAACATACCTACTAAAGATGGGGTCTTCCAAAGGAGCTGCCGTCACCCTATTGTGAGTCCCCACAAATGGGAGATAGAGCTGTTTAATCTTTAAATTACCGTTATGCAGTGTGTAGACGGGGAGTCTGATCAAAAGCCCACTGCAATTAATGGGAAGTCTCTCATTGACTTAAATAGATTTTGGATCAAGCTTTTAATGCACAAGAGTTCAGACAATTTGTAAGAATCTGTTTCTGTAGCTGGTAAGAAAACAGAATCCTTTTCTCAGAGATTACAAGGGGCTGTAGGAAAAATAGTTGAAATCTAAATCTCCTGCACAGGACATGCTGATATGTTGTTCAATTCTTTGCTCAAGAAAAACAAAAAAATACCGTATAAGATGGATGGATGATAAAGCAGAATTAGAAAGTTAAAATTGTTTTTTTCCTCAAGAATGCTGAATCCACATTTTCCTTGTTAATAGTTTCAGTATCTTTTAAAATGGCAGTAGAATTGGAAACCAATTTTTTTCACCTCTGTAAGGTGACCTCTGGGGAGAAAGTCTGCAGACTGGAAGATTCCAGAACTGTTGCAATAGTATGAGAGACTTTGGTAATCAGAAACTGGGGATCAAATTCACCATTGCCTTAAGAGTGCACAACATTGTTCACTTCAATGGAGTTGCAGTCATTAATACAAACAGTGAATTTGACTTACAGACCCCTTCTACTGTAAGAGAAAATACGCCTTTTTGTTTGCTAATTCCTCAGCTGTGTGATTTACCCTCACTACTCTGCATTTTTAATGTCAAGGTGTCAAATCTCTTCTACTGTGAAACAACAGATGTGGGACTTAACATTTAAAATACATCATGTCATACCTATCAAAGTTGAATGACTTATTGTAGCCAGACATTTATTTTCTTTGTAATCTAGAGGAAGTGGAGATACTTGTTCAGCCAAGGAAGTCAAAAAACTCAGAAGTTGTTCCAGACTCACTGTTGGAAGAGTCAGCTGTGGACACAGATGGGCATATGAACTTTTGGAGAAGTATGTGCTTTGTAAGACACATTTTGAGTCTTGATTTTGGCTAGTTCTCACTTTTTTGATATATTGATACTTTGTAATCTTGGTTTCTTTTTTCTATCTAGAACCTAGACAACTGTATTGCCAAAGCATGCATTTAGATTTTTTTTCCCTAAAATTATATTTAATGTACACCTACCAAACTTACTTTTTTGTTACACATATACACTAAAAGAGAAACATTTTCTTTTTTATAAGCAACTCGGTGTTTTGTCAAATCAAAAGATTCCTCTGAAATAATTTTTGATGCTTTGTTCACACTTTGTAACACTCTATAATTCCCTAATTTCTTATACTTTTCTCTTAATTTGCTGACTTGCTGCAGTCAAAGGAATAGTTTAATAGAAACAGTAAATTTGCAACTGACTGTCATCAATTTAAATGTTTTTCCTTTTATGGATGGGATTTTTTTCTGAGAAATTGAATATAATGTGATGCTTTAGTGACAATATATAGAGAGATCTGAATGAAGACCATTCACACTCAATACATTATATACTCCTTCCTTTTCCCCCACCATCCATCCTGTTTATATATTCTGCTGTTGGTAATGTTTGAAATTGTTTATCTTTTTTATTATTTCTTTTAGTAACCTTGTGAGAGAAAGTTTGTATTCTGTCATCTTTCATTATGTGTGTACTGGTTTTATGGTGTTCTTGAAGCCTTGGAATTGTTTCTGTATGCCAAACAATGACGTCTTGTTTATTTTATAACATGTGAAAATCAATTAAACATAAGAGTAAAAAATGTGTTGCAGTTGGCAGTGCTATACAAGGATAAGTCAGAGATTCGGCCAACTAATGAAAGCTGGTGGACAACTCTTTCAACACTCAAAAGCTTTCCATTACAAACTCCATGCCATTTGCAAATCTACGATCAGCTTCTCTTCTCTTCTAAATATGAATGTGTCCATTAGAGTTGCCAGAATCAAACTTTAGCTACTGGGTTGGCCAGAAAGTCCAATTTTTACACGTGCAGAGCCAAAGGAACTGATGAAAGGCAAAGTAACGTTTCAACCTACTCTGAAAACAATCCTGGCACCACATTGACAAACAGAGAGGCAAGGGGAGAGGAAAGAGAAATCTTCATGCTCAGAAGAGGAGGAAGACCCCCAATGGATCATGGAGCATTAGATGTCCACACAGGAGAAAGGTATACATATGTAGGCTGTGTGTGATGAGCTCAGGAGGAGATTGGTGACTTTCTTATAGATAAAGAGAAAGGAGAAGAATAAACTGAAAACTAAAACTTGTCCTCCCAAAGGAAAAATCAAAACATTTTACACAGAGTGAAAGAGGAGAAGGATCAGAGGAAACTCAAATAATAACCCTTAAACTGCATACTGAATATAGTCTGCAACTCTCACAATGCTGTGTGGAATTAAAGAAAATAAGCCTTGAAAGATAGTGAGCATAAACTTATTTCCATCTCACTTATTCTTCCTTTCTACTATTTTAATTTACCTTTTCTTTCCATTTTCCCCTGATCTCCTCCCCTATTTTGCACTGCCCCATATGAGATGGTTAATCATCTTTCCCTCGCCTAAGAGGTGGAGCTCCACCGACACCTAATTGTATGAAGTTAAATGGCTCGCTTCACCACAGAAATTACACCCCACAAAACAACATGCAGAATACAGAGGAAGGCATTCAACTGAAATAGTTATCTACTCAATTCCATTTATTTATTTTTCATTTCTATCAACAAATGGAAAACACTCTGCATTATTCTAAAAAGCAGCCATCTCAGTCTCCAGCAGAGTTTCGAAAACAAGCTGCACTTTACATCCCTCATTTTCATAAACATCACACAGCAGTCAACATACTATCTAAGTTTGAAGACTACATCAAAGGGCGGCTATCCTCTCAGAGCCTTTTGCCACATGTTATCATTAACTATGGAGCCCAGTGGGGTTGTCGCTGTCGCCAGCCCCCCATTTTTTTGTGGTACTCTGCTGATTTCAACAATATTCCTGTGCCTTGCAGAACATTAAAAAGTGCCCTCAAATTTACTTCACAGACAGTGCAGTGTCATGTTTGACATTATGCCACTTTATGACATCAGGAAGTTGCAATACACATGTCACAATGCCATGATGTTTGAGCTTGTCTCACAACACTAATCTTTAAAGGTGCTATCACTAGTGTAGATGCTTCAAATGCAGTGAAAGCAGATTATTGACATAAATAGCATGTTTTGCACCATGTCTAAATCTGCTTACACAACTGATCAATAACAAAAATACTTTTTGGTCCCAACATCTGAACATGTTTTTGCCAGACTTCATGTCATAGGAGCATAATGATTATGCTGGAATTGTGCAAATGACGGGAGGAAAACACTGTAAATAACATGGAAGAAGCAATATGTTTCATATTTAGAAGCAAGAAGCAAGTGAACAAACACAAGCAGGTGACTGACCACACGATTTTCCATCTGTTCTCTCTACTGTTAGAGGGTGCTCCCTTATCTCCCAATCCCTGTCAGAACTCCAATCCCTATTTATTGCATTCAACTCACTGAAAATAATGTAGCTGGCATCAGGCCCTTCCAGCATGTCTTGGAAATATTTAAACTAATCGGATAGGTTTTTATTTAATTTCTTGCTGCTATATCACTCTCCACCCCACAGTTTAATTTCCTGGAATTAAACTGGCAAACTGGCAAACTTATGAGGACGTTTTGAGCTAACTTTCACAGATAGGTTCTTCTATGATTCACACATCTCAAAAAGAAAAAAATCCAAATCTTCCAAACCTGCAACTGAAACAGATCATTAGTGATGCCTCTAACAATCTTTGGCCCTTGTCCAACAAAGCACTTAATCATATGCTTCTGTAAGTATGTCAGTAGTCCTACTGACGTGGTATTATATATTGAAGTCAATGGGATGATTCATATACTCAAAATTAAGCATATGCTTAAATGCTCTGCTGGACTGGAGCCTACCTGGCCAAAGTAAAATCTCTAAAATCTGTATTTTCTCAAAAACTGATATTTCCCCCCATAGAATGCAGTTCCATTAGATGCACATGTAGTATTAGGTTCTGGTATCAACAGACATTTTTTAAATATTTTTGGTCCAGCAACTGTCTGCAAATACATTATTTTACCGTAATTCAAAATTAATTCAAGAGCTGCACATCACTGGGTATCCAATAAACCTTTCAGAATGCAAACATACCTAGTTTAATAAATAACTCAGATCTACGAAAATATGATGTCCTGGATGAAGTCTACAGAGCTTTATCTACATTTAAAGTTGGAATAATTCCATAGAATTCCAATTTAAGGAATTCAAGATATTGAGATTTGAAATATGATTCAATACCAATTTTTTTCTGAGTGATAATGTTTCATTAGTTTAAAAGGTGAAAAACAAAATGAGCTGGCAGCGCAGACTAAATTACAAAAAGAAATACAAAGAGAAACAGAGGACATTGGGATATCCATTTGAATGATGAAAGACTCTAGTGTTGAGACACACGCACACAGATATTGCTAACCACAAAACTGTGGTGACATAAAGGTCAGCTCACATACTCACTAGACAGATAAATAGAGGAAAGCCCCCAAAATATCCCCAAAAGCCTTCTGTCCACTCTATTCTGCAATCATGATTGGCTGTGTCATGTTTATTGTTAGCCCATCTGGACAACAGGTGCAGTACTTAATGGCTGCAGTGTATTTGATTATTGACTAGTGAATATTTCTAAGTGGCACAATAGGCTGCCGAATGACCCTTGGTAATGCAGAGACCTCTTTACAGTGTACACATGCAAAATCTCAAACTAAAAGAAAACTGATTCAGAATTTTAACCTATATTCTGTTGGAGACGTTGAACAAAGCTTCAATATACAACTCACATCAGTCAAACAGTTAGCTTGGCACACTTATAGAGAGTCTATTAAAGAAAAAAAAAGAGGTGCATGAATTTCAAGCTTGGAGGCCTCTAATTACCTCATGCTTAAACTTTAACTACAAAATTCAGATAAATTGCTGCACTAAAACCACAGAAGATCCTCCACCTGATTTGTGCCAATGCATCTAAAGCTCAGTGATGCTGATCCCAGAGAGACTTTTCCACTCAGTCCTAAGAGAACTCATTTTAGACCCATTTCTAATGAGCATATAAGGATTACTTGGATGTTTTGGTAAAGCTACCCGGTAAATTAGTCAAGCTGAAATTTTATTAGCCGCAAAGCATTACAGCAGCCATATAGTCAAAGAACACTGAGGAAACTGACGTTGTATTAGTCATCTATTTAGCCAGGTACCAGAGATCAGTACTCAATACAGGCTGTTAGTTGTAACATTAAGCTAATTGGCTAATAGTTGCAGCAGTTCTTATAATGTTTTTGCACTGAGAAGCGTGACCCCTTCTTGAACCAATTTATGTAAACCCAGAGGGAGTCCTAAATTTATTTCAGTTTCATGAATGTATGGTCTGGATTAGGGACCCAAGAGCAAAAAGAGTATGCATAAAAACCAATGGGTTAACCAAACACCTAAAATTTACATGCTGTCAGCCTAAAAACATTCTGTTTAGTGCATTACTAAACAAATGCTGAAAACAAACACAACAATTTGGCATGAAAAACATTGATATTTTATCCAATGCATACTGTGGAACTATGGTGTTTCCTTTCTAACAGTATCCTAGGCTATTTATTTAGTTATAAACTTTTATAGATGTGAAATATTTTAGGAAGTCCTTTGGAAATGGCCTGAGGTAATTTCAAACTTAACAGACCCTGTCCCACTAGAGCTCATTACAGTGAATTTTATAACAAAGTACCCTCTACTTAATTTTCAGAGCTTAGCCAAGCGTACTGGAAATGCAGCTGCATTAAGTGCAATTAATGGTATAATAAAAGCAGTGGAGGGCTGTTTAACACTCAAGAACCAGCAGTAAACAGTGGTTCCATGGTCTCTAACAGTCAATGAGGTGTCAAAGTACCAGAAGTGTGAGATTTCTTCTACTGGGGGAAAAGAAGCATCTCCTGCTGGAGAAAAATCTTCTGTCCTTCAATCATTCTACAAAGATACAGTGTAAAAGGATAAAAAATTATTCCCTCCAGTTATGCCACTAGCATTCCTTCTTCCTTTAAGCAGGAGTCCAGAATAATAAACTCATATTCCCATCAGTGAGGAAAACAGGCAAATTCAATTTCACAAAAAATGAGACTAATAGTAAGTGACTCTTATAATTCACAAAATGATTTGGTTTCATAACTAACAAAGTTAACTGTCAAATTACAGAAAAAGGCAAGAAATATCACTTTTGTGACAGCAAATAATAGTACCTTCTTATTTAAAAAACCTCTACAGGGCTACTGGCAATAAAAGCTGTCTAAAATGTAGAATTATCACTTGGTATCTAAACCACCAGCACCTAAGGATGGGAATGGAAACTAACTCTGGTATGAATTTAAAAAGAAGAAATTCTGAGATCTTTTACACCTTCTATGGAAGGAGACAATTGAGCTTCTCCCTGCCTAAAATACTGAACAAATCTTTGCTATAAAGTACTGCAATATACTTTATTTTGAACCTTGATCTAGTACATTTATTTCTCATATATTTCTTTAAACTATTCATTTTGTGACAGTCTGTGAACCCTTTACTCACACTGATGAGCAGTTAACCCCAGTGAGTAGTCACAGTGGAGTCAATGTGGATAAGTGGCTCACAGTGTGGCTTTTTTGGTGAGAGTTGGAGGCCCTGCCTTGCATGCAGTGTAGACAGATGCATCTCGGCAAAGCTGGTGTGAAATGCCATGCAAGTGGTGAGAGCAGAGAATTCTGATTTGGTATCACTTTACACCATTTTTATATTCACTGTATATGGGACAAATGACTAGACAAGATAGAATTTCAAAATGGCTTCTAAAAACGGATGAATATTGGAGCTGGGGCCTGGTTCTATGGTATCTATATCTTGGAGCAGACACGAGCCAAGTCTAACTCGTGCCTCTTTAAAAATGACTTCAGAGTCTCCAGGGAACTGAAAACAAAACAAAACACTATAAAAAGCATTCTTCAATGATGAGGATGGTTCTAAAGGATGCCAAAGTTAACACTGGTTGCAATGTACATTCATATGTTTGGAATGCAACTGGCACAAAAGTCGACAGGGAAAAGAAACAATGTTTAGAAAAGAGGATAAAGAGTTGCTTTAATTGTGGACATCTATAACTTCTCAAAAAGTCTTTTACAACAAGTCTTGTTTCCTGTTGATGAAGTACAGTATCTCAATTTATCTGTCTCTAGTGTGCCAATTACCAAGCACTGTCTGATTAACTGCAAAGATGTTTACAAGATTTTATTAAATCCCAATCTCCTTTGCTCTAAATGCTGGAGACTAAGGGTGAAATCCTAGCTCCACTAAAATCAATGGCAGTTTTACCATTGACTTCAGTGGGAACAGAATTTCATTCAATGGGTCTGATTGCAAAGTCACTGACTTGAGCTGGATCAGGCCCTGAATTAGGGGTAATGTTAAATTCTGTAAAAAACAAACCTGACAAAGTTTCAGAACTTTACAACTACCTAACTGATCTTAATATAAAAGTGGATAGTAGCACAAAGTTAGCATAGCAACAGAAGCTGAATTCTCCATTAAATAACCTTATTATATTCCAACTACAAGGGGGACATTGATCAATTATTAAATTATCCCAATTCAAGAGCATGAGATGCACTACACTGGATGCCAGGGAGAGTTTACGAACTAAAGATTAGGAGCATCAATTTATATTGATGTTCTTGAGGTCTCCAAGGAATTTATATCCATATGTCCTGGTCTTATAATGAGGTGAATGGAGGAAAAAATGGGGAAAATAAACTGACTTCTTAATGCACCTACCATGATGTGCTCTGAAATATCTTGTCATAAGACACAAAGTGGACTAAGTTTTGCTTAACGATTGAGATTAACGGGAACTAAGATCACTCAATACCTCACAAAATCAAGCCACATATGAAGTTGCTAAATTTCTCATCAAGTGCACAGATTATGTAGCAAAGTGCATTTCAATATCTCTTCTCTTTAAACTCCCCTTGTTCTCTTTTCTTTGTTTTTATTTACAGTGTTTGATGACTTTTTCATTTCATATGTAATGTTAGGCAGTTTTATTACAAAACATGGTTGGTGGTATCTGTGCCATCTTCCCTCATGTGTACCAGGATAGACTCTAATCACAGATGACAAATTTATTTCTGGCATCCTCATGTATCTGTCAATTTGTTTTCCAACAATAAAACCTTTTAAAAAGGCTTCAATGTTATGAGAAAGTAAAGGATGGTGTTATCCCCTAGACATAAAGAGGTGACAGGAAAGAGAAGCTCACCACACTATTTCAGTGTGTGGTTGAAGTGGTGTTCATATTTCATACCACTCTTCGGATCACAAGCTGGATAAATGTATCATTTTGTAATGTATCACTTAATATATTCCTAGAAGTAATTTTGAGAAATTTTTACTATCTCTAAGCAAAACACTAACAACTGGTGCTGAAATATTCTCACCTACAGTACTGAGATAATAAACATTAAATCTGAGAAACACAAGTAGTGGGTATTTTTAGGGTAACTGCACAGATGGCAATTTGCTGACACTACAACAATGGTTGTAGAGATTAAATTTTTTACCAAGAATATGCGACTGAGTATTTGTCACGACTAACAGCAATCAAACAAAGTATGGCTTATAACTGGCTAAAAATAAGTTGTAGCCTTGCATCCTGCTATCAGGTTGAAAGCAATACAGACTAGTTCAAACCTCACAAAATAGTTTCCTGGTGTTTTTGCGGCAACAGGTGATCAAAAAACAACAAAAAAGACTGAAACAATCTCAGAATACTTATTCCACAGGTTGGAGGAGGTCTGGTGCATTATAGAGGCTTCAGAAGGTCTCAGAGTGATGACAGAGCAGGGTGTGAAGTTTAATAAGTGGAACACCAGGACCACAGCCTTGGAGAAGGTCAGGCACCTCAGTTCTCCTGATAATCTGGGAAATTTCAGCAGTTGTGCATGTGTGAAAATTTTAAAGAGGAAACAGAATATTGGGCTTATCAAGGAAAACCAGGGGGGGCATTAAAAATATAAGAAATATTGAAGTGAAATTTCAAAACTGAAAGAACAGAAGGAAAGAGGTAACAGCATAGTAAGTGAGAAGACAGACAGGACTTAGATGGCAGAAAAAACAATTACTTTAATAAAAATTTATAAAACTAAAGCAAATGGATGACTCTAGAGATGGGTAACAGGATTCTGACAGGGCTTCCTCTTCCTTCCTTTGGACCACCACAAACAGGCCGGATGCTTTCCAAGTTTATAAACACCAATGTGTTATTTATTAGATCCTCTCCACCCGTTCATCAATACAGCCTTGGGTAGGAACATTAACTTCCTCCTTAGCCCACTCTCTGGGGAGGGAGAAGAAAAGATCACTTCATTCTGAGATCCTGTATCCCCTGGCCCCTGCCAGCCTCCTCCACTTGAACTTCCTTCCTCTCCTTTAACTGTTCCCAGTGTGATAGACCCAGGCCAGTTGGGAACAGCAGAGTAGTAGAAGGGAGATATACTGGCCACTGGATAAGCAGTTTTCTGTTCCCTGAGTGACCAGAGCAGGAGCTGCTCCAGGCTAATGAGAACACCTGACTCCAGTTAACCTGCTAAGAGTCAGGTGAGGCTGTTAAGCATCTGACTCTAATTAAGGCCTCTCTGATGTTATAAAAGGGCTCACTCCAGTCAGGTTAAAGGGAGCCAGGGGAGAGGAAGTGTGTGAGAGGAACTGGGAGCAAGAGGTGTGCAAGAAGCTGAGAGTGAGTAGGCAAACTAGCTGTTTCCAATGGGAAACAGCTAGTACTTTAGTGACCAGAGTGCTGGGGTCAGCTCTAGGCTCCTAGCACTCTGCCACAAGGAAGCAGAGCCGTTCACCTCCCACTTGCTTGTTTTAATTTAGTCCCTGTCAACAGTGTTGAAAGCTGTCACCCTGGTTCCAGTTTTGGTATCCTGCGCAATGATTCCAGAAACTAAGTGAGCCTGGACACTGAACAACTTTCTCACCCCTACTGGTACCTCACCATCAGGGCTGTGGCACATTTGTTGGACAGTGCGAGAAAGAGTACACTACTACTGTCCATGCTCTATTTGCACTTATAAAAACAAAAGCTAAATATAAGGAACTGTTGATCTGGTATATTTTACTGTAAGTGGCCTTACCTTCATTTTTTAACCACAACTTTCACCAAAAGGCATTCCCTTTTATGATATACTGGTAACTAAATTTTTGTTATGAACTGCAGTTTTTTTCAAAAAGCTTTCATTATTTACATGACCCCAACTTTTTGGTTTAATTTTTAAATTGCATCTTATAATCAAAGCAAATGGGCATTTGGTAAATTATGACCTTGAATTCGGACTTAGCAGAACCTTCTGGCTTTTATTTTCATTTCATTCATATCTTTAAGGAACTTTTTGTAAGGTCAAGTTTAATTAGGTAATACTCTAAGTTTATAAAAATATAAAATATAGAAAGAAAACATACTTTGCATTTGAATTGTACATCCTAAATATGTGATTAATGAACTATATTGAAAGCAAATATTTTCTTTCTTCAAATAGCTTAAATGACCCCCCCAAATAATCAGCTAAGCAAGTCAGGGAACTCTCCTTTGATATTCTATTTTAACAATGGGGTTGAGTCACCTATCATGGCATTAAATACTACAGTGATTCTTCATGTTGCTCGTAACACCTAAGACTTTTACTTGGTATCGAGGATGGTCATGTGGGTGCCCGTTCCCAGGCTCAAGTCTTCTGTTGAAAAGGATTTGTCCAATCACTTGCAACTTCTGCTCCTCAGAAAACTGCACATAAACCACTCTACTAATTCCCACAACGTATCTTGAAGAACTTGGGCAAAATAATCTGGGGTGTATATGAGAAGGCACATTTGAGAGAGGTTAAAATTCATGCTAAGAAAAAGGTTGAGAAGTCCTTGTTATAAAATTACAAGAAAACTAAAGGGAGAAAGGATGCAGAAGAGAGCTAAAACGATTGCTATGAGAAACATAATTTGTGCAAAGTTCCATATAAACTACAGTTTGACAAAAATCTGGATGCTAAATCACATTACGAAATACACCCAGAGAAGATGTAGAGATAGATCACCAGCAACAGAGTTCTTATTCATGGAATTTCAATGCAACATGAATGTACATTGGCATAAAAGCCAAAATGTCAGAAATTGAACTGAAAATAAAAATTCAGGCATCGGAGTCAAAAACAGAACTAACCATGCTATAAGGGAATATATTCCATGCTTAACATGGAGAAAATCATCTCAACAATCTTAATACAATAACTGTACTGAGTAAAAAGAACCAGGACACAGAATAAAACAAAACTGTATTACAAATCATAATCTCCATAGGCAGGCTGTAAAAGTCATATCACAGTCACTGAAAAATAATTCATTAAACTATGTCCCAGCTGGAAGTAGAGAACAACAAACAGAATAAGAAGGCACTGAGCAGCAGGGAGAAATAAACTTTAGTAAACTGTCAAAGCATGAACTAGAAGAAAAAATAGTATTAAAAAGAAACAATAAACTTGTCTATTTAGGATTTATGTGAAAGTTAGGATATACGTTAGGATATACGTGAAAGATACATTTAATACAAAACCTAAGTTCTGGACATATGCCAACCTTGATGTATCAAAGTTGATAAGATAATCATTCATGGGGCATCAGACACACCTCTCTGAGTTATGTATACCAAGATGAACTGAAAACAAGAATATCCACATTTCAGGATGGATTGTTTAAACACAAGCATATACCCTCAATTTGCAAAGGAAATTCTCTACTGGCTTGTCTACCATTTTGATTTAGTGATGGAAAAATCACATTTTGTATAAACATTTCCACAAGTCCTTTTTTAATGTTACGTATCAGGTTTTTTGGGGGGGGGGGGGGGAGGGAGAGGAGGTGGGGGGAGTACTGTGGTAATACATTCAATTAACTTTCTAATAACATCAAATATAAGAAGAAATATATATAATCTATGCTGTGTAATTAAATTTTCACTAGCCTTTTTGGACTTAGTCTATAGCAGTCACATTTTCAAAAGTGACCACTGGTTTTCAGTTCCTCAGTTTTGCATTGTCCCAACGGCTTGATTTTCAGAAGCACAGAGCACCAGCATTTCCTACTGACTTCATTTGAAGTTGTGGGTGCTCAGCACCTGTGAAAATCAGTCCCCAGATATCTCAGGTTGTTGGCACATAAACATTGAGGCACCGAAAGCCAGTGGACAATTCTACAAAATTTGACTCGGAAATCTACCAAATTTAATGATATTTGGAGACCTTGATAACCATATTTTTAAAGGTCATAGGTCCAAAACATGTGCATGCATATATGCAGCTAATGTGTGTGCAACTGGCATTAGGTGCATGCAACTTTAGGTGCATTTTAACTTCCCATTCTAATAATTTCTCTCTCTCTCTCTATATATATATATACACAAAAAATGAAGGGATGCTGCCACTAGTAGTATAGTACAGTAGAGAGAGGCTCGCATTTTCAAATGGAGGTCAGGGAGCAAAGTGCCCAACTTCCACTGAAGTTAATGGGATCTGAGCTTCTAATCACTTAGGCCTCAAAGTCCTAACCAGCATGCCTTAAAACCAGTTGTGTCAATGCATGAGAGAGGAATCCTTCATCATAGACAACTGACAACATAGAGAGACAAGGCTTTCTCTAATATCCTGGGACTAATACTGCTAGAACAACATTGTACATGACAACATAGACCAGGGGTAGGCAACCTATGGCACGCGTGCCAAAGACGGCACGCGAGCTGATTTTCAGTGGCACTCGCACTGCCCCGGTCCGGGGGGCTCTGCATCTTAATTTAATTTAAGTGAAGCTTCTTATACATTTTTAAAACCTTATTTACTTTACATACAACAATAGCTTAGTTGTATATTATAGACTTAGAGAAAGAGACCATCTAAAAACGTTAAAATGTATTACTGGCACACGAAACCTTAAATTAGAGTGACTAAATGAAGATTCGGCACAGCACTTCTGAAAGGTTGCCGACCCCTGACATAGACCATTAAACTATGGGCTATTGACTGACTTACTGGATGTTATTTCAGTCAAAAAATTATATATATAATGTCCTCACAAAAAATTATTATCCATTTTCAAATGCCAAATTCTTAGATGGCTAATTCATTCATTCCTTCTTTTCTTCCCTCACTCTCTGCCTCTCTAAAAGCCATGGCACTAGTCCATGTTATGGATTAACGACACATTTTATTTTTATAATACAAAATTGTTTTTCAACTATAGGAACCAATAAAATTATATCTGATACACTAAAATTTCTTCCCTCCACCCTCTTTTTATAAAACATAAGAAGAGTCCAATTAATTTAAACCAAATTTGGTTTATAAATCCTGCTGAGCCGAGACTTTTAAATACCAAGTTAGAGCCTGGAATTTTTATGGCTATGTTATAAACACCTGGAAAACAGCAAGTACCACAGTAATATATAACTTGGGGTTTTATATGATTTCCTTCATTTCAAAGGGGGATTCTAGTCAAAAGTTGGGGTTTTTTGTTTTGTTTTAATTTGTAAGGGATATTACAATTTCAACCAAATGCTCACACAAAAAAAGTCTGGAACCAATACATATGCATGTATTTTTATAGTTTATAAAGTTATCTGTTTTGTTCATGTACAGTTTGGCCAGGGTAACAAGGTCTCTTAGTCAGGATTTCTATCAGCAGTGATCATGAAATTCAGTATCTACTAGAAGATTTAGTTTTAGAGAAGAGTGGTTACCTGAAATGGATCTCGGTAACATGGACTGTTGCTCAACTCAAAAGGTTCTGGTAGAACAATCAATTCTGTAACTATTTCTAGATTAATGTTAAAGTTCCTTTAAAACAATAACTTAAGTATTATTTGAATAAGTGATGACAATAATTACTATCTGCTTCTATGCATCTGTTCTTAATGCTTTAGCTCCTCGTCCCAATGCTAAAAGACTGAACAAACATTATGAAAGTAACAACTCTTAAGGTCTGATCTTCACGAATATGCACTGAAGCCTGTGGCTAATTTTTCTTTTATAATTACCACTTGAAGCATGCACGCAGGCTGTTAATATATGAATGACCAGTAAAATGAAAACCAAGACATCTGCATGCATAAATGGCTATTGTGCACATGCAAATGCAGTAATTTTGGGCTCAATTGCATGCATGCATTTTTTTAAAAACTAGGGCCTTTAGGCCCAATCTAGTAAAGCCCTTAAGCTCAAATTTAACTTTAAGCACTTGAGCAGTCTCATAGGACTTCAGTGAGGACTACTCAGGAGTTTAAAGTTAAGCATGTGCATAAATGCTCTATAGATCAGGACATTAGAAACACATATTCAATACATTTGAAACGGATTTAGCCAAATGATTGCCATTAATTTAAATGAGAGTTATGTGGTCAAATCTATACCCATACTCTTTAAATACATCCTCAATCTTGGGAAAATCCCATCTAAAGAAGCCTGTGCATTATTGCCATTTTTCAGTCAAATCCAGCTAGGTCATGTCATGTACTTGTTAGCACAGAGAGAGTGCTAGCCTCCTTAAAATAGGTTAACAAAGTTTCCCCTATTACCTTTCTTTCTCTGAGTCTGTCTTTTAAGTAAAGGTTTCCCTATAGTACCTTCATATAGAGTCTGTGAAGATTAGGCAAGTAAATATGGAGACTTTGGGTATTTAACCTATCTGCGTGCTAAATATTATTGCACAGATCATTTAAAATATGCAACTTCCCTTTTTCAAAAATTAATTTAAATATGTACCAAGTTCCAAATTGTAAAAAATAGTTTTACAGAAATAGAAACAAAAAAATGTACATTTTTGATCAACAGTACTAGTATTTGGTGCCACAAAGGCATTTCAGAGTATAAAATCATCAGTTGCACATCCATTTAAAGATCATTATAGGGCTTTTGAGGGGGAAAGAAAAATAGTAACTAAAATTCCAGGTGGTCAGCATTTTTTGTCAGCTCAAAACAACCTTCAGGGTATGGCTACACTTGAGAGTTACAGCGCTGGGAGTTAAAGCGCTGGTCGTACAGCTGTGTAGGGAAAGCGCTGGTGTGTGGCCACACTCACAGCTACCAGCGCTGCAGTGTGGCCACATTTGCAGCATTTGCAGCGCTGTTGGGAGTGATGCATTATGGGCAGCTATCCCAGCGTTCAAGTGGCAGCAACATGCTTTTCAAAAGAGGGGGGTGGGGTGCAGTGTGACAGGGACCGGGGGAGAGAGAGAGAGTGGATTTTTGGAGCCGACACTGTGTATCAGCTCCCTGCCTTGCAAAATCAGAAAATTTTCCCGACCCCTTACTCTTAATTGCAAACAGCCTGCAGACCAGATAAGCAGCTGCTCCAACGGACTCCCTTTCTCTCCCTCCCCCCGCTGTTTCTCTCGTCAAGCAAACACTCTTCCCTGTGCCTGCCTCATTCACAGCAAGGTAGTAGGT
The DNA here is from genome assembly GCF_020497125.1 of Mauremys mutica. NCBI lineage: Eukaryota > Metazoa > Chordata > Testudines > Geoemydidae > Mauremys > Mauremys mutica. The sequence continues at coordinate 48,062,839 of NC_059075.1, forward strand.
TTATCTCATTTGATTGTTCAGTCAGTTACAGATTGATCACGGCAAACAGGAGCTGTGTTTGTTTTTTAGATAAGCAGCTCCCGGAGCCCCGAATTCACAACAAAACAAAGAGAGGCAGCATAACAAAACAAAGGGAGTAATTTAGTTAAAAGCATTCTGGGATATATCCTTATACCCTGGATGCCAATAACAGCGCTGGTGTGTGGCCACACTTTACGACCAGCGCTGCAGCACCAGCGCTGCAATGCTTATACCCCAAGCAGACCCAGGTGTACGGCCAGCGCTGCAGCCAGGGAGTTGCAGCGCTGGATGTGCCCTGCAGGTGTGGACAGTTACTAATTGCAGCGCTGGAAAGCCTCCACCAGCGCTGCAAATCTCAAGTGTAGCCATACCCTCAGTCTGATCAGCATTAGGTTTTAGTACCAATTCAGTAAAGCACTTAAACATGTGCTTATCTTTAGGGAGATGCTTTAGCCCCAATCACTTCAATTGGAATTAAGTTTAAGCAAGTGCTTAAAGTACAAAAATGTTTAGGGTCAAATTCTGAAAGATGTCAAGTACCTGAAACTCCTACTGAAGTGCTAGGGCAAAGTCACACAGCCAGGATTCAGAGATTCTCAATTCCTGATTCCCAGACTCATATTCAGTCAACATTCTGTTTCCCTATTCAATGTCACCCAGGGTTCAGTGATATTCTGCAACAACTGGACTCAGAAGATTGAATCCAAGGGAGACTCTCAACCTTAATGTTGAATTGCCTTGGTTTTGATGATTTCAAACATTAAAATAAATTAAAAAGAGACATAGACCTTAAAAAAATTACAGAGAACAAGGCTCAGATTATTAGAAAATGAAATGTTCGTGTAAGGATTGATGGAGAAAAGAAACACAGACAACAAATAGGTTTGTTACTTATTAAGTATAAGCTACAAAATTCCATAGGTCCTCACAAGCCAGGCTCAAATATCCTTACCTCAAATAAAAGTTATGCACACCATATAGCATGTGAGTGAGACAGATACATAAGCAGATAAACCAAATGTAAATGAAAGTTCTATAATGGAAAAGTTGACTGATCGCTAAATATAACATAGCTAGCAAAAAGCACTGTAATATAACTATGTAAATTTTAAACTAATCTTCTGACTTTTTAAAGATAATCATTTGTTCTTTCTACATATCCAAGTAACAAATAAACTATGCTATTGAGTGTGATCTAATTCAAATATTCAACCATTTTTCTCTCTAGTTTTCATAGTCTTCTCTCTCATTACCTGTATAGTCCATGGAAATTTTCAGTGGGAAAAAATGTGAAGCATGTGACCTATCAGAGAAGACAGAGGGAATAACTGCTGAATTAGGCCACTAAGCCTCTTAAAACTCCTTTACCTGTGACTTTTCTATCTGATTTATTCCCAATTACTTCAATAAAAATGGTCTAAAAGTCATGCCAGTTTTAATACATCTATATTAATTAGAACTGAAGCTGCAGCATTAAGATTTTATACCACATTTACAGCAGTATGTGTTTTTGGAATCCTGACATCTTTATCTTTTCTGCCATGCAAATGAGAACTCTCTAACCTTATATTAAATGAACCAACCAAATCCAATATGGCTGCCAACAAACTGTCCCAAAGCACTACCCAGTGAACAGGTGAGCAGGAGGCAGGAAAATTGGGAAAAATATAAATGCAGTAATTAAGTATATTCTTTGTTAATAAATCATTTTTTATAATTGTACATGCTAACCGATCTATTTAATACATTGGATTCTAGTCAGAAAAAAAGTTGGGGTTAAACACTTTTGCTCAACTAACCTTCATTAGCTTCTTTGGCTTAGCTGCCACAGTGTGAATTCAATTCCAGAGCTAAATCCCCACTGTGTTGACATTGTTACAGAGATTATGGTAATTTATATGCAGTGTTCTTGCCTTTTACACACACACACATCATTGGAGGAGACTCCCTATTCAAAATCAACATATGCAATGTGTCATTTTTGTCACTTTTTACCAGCATTAGGTACTCTCACAAAAACTCAGTATCATTCACATTTTGTTGTCCATCCACTTCACTGCACTGTTTAGGGCAGATGATCAGCTGCTGTAACTTGTTATAGCTTGACTTCAGTGCAGCTTTCAATAGTTACTCAAAACTGGCCATTTGTCTGAGAACATCTTTGATTTATAAATAAAATTACTTCAGTATTTACAATATTCTATATAGGAAATACTGCCATGGCCATTTCCAACTATCTAAGGCAAAATTGTAAAATGTTTCAGGATGCCTACTTTGCTTCTACTACAGTTTGCGCACTTGTGCTGTTGTATTCTTTAAGCTTGCATTAATGCAGATTGCCTGAGTGCTGTGCACAATTCGTGAGGCATACATTTTAAAGCACTATTTGAACTTAGAGAGTTTATGTAATAGCTACTACAATGCAAATTATTTCTTTGAAAGCCACAAATGAGGCCCAAATCTGTATATTTTGTTTGGGGTATTTGGGCACCTAAGTGGCAAGAAATGTGAATAAATACAAAGACACATTATCCCAATGTGGCATCCTGTCCCTGAGGAAAGATTTCCTTCAGAAGTGATAGAACATGTGTTGCTACAGACATTGTCCAACTCAACCTGTTAACTTAGCATCTATGCCCTACTGGAACAATTTGACCAACTAGTGAGTAGGCACAATGCCATCCAAACATATGGGTGTGAGTGTAAGCAGCCAAGTGACCATGTACGAGAATCAAATCTGTTTGCTGAGGGCAGGAGTCCCAGTCTGAAACATCCAAACAGCTGTCTATCCTGAGGTTTACATGCCTGTGGTTAAGAGGATGTGACATAGTTAATCCATCTTTTGGCTGGATTAATTTTAAAATATAAAAATTAGCTTCCTTGGCCACACAAGGAGTTTTTGGCTCTGTTGAACTGTCTAGTGTCATCTCCACCCAACTGCAGTTCTTTACATCCTGATGACTTTCTCCTGAATGGTCTGAAAGGCACTGAGAACCATGTTCCGAAACTTACTGTGTTCTTTCACAGGTTTACATATATGCAGTAGAAAAAGGTGTAGGACATTTCTGAAGGATGAATCCCTTTGTTTTCGGACTCTGGACATTATACTCAGCAAAGTATATTTAAAAAGTGAACACTTCCATTCTGTAATAATAAAATGATTCATTTCTTTATTGGGGTCAAATGGAGCAACATTCAGAATTTGATGGTCACATTTCTCATAGCAAGATGAGCCCACTATAACAAGACTCGGAGGCACTTATTTCATAAACCAAAATGGTCAGTCCATGCTACAAAACTAAAACCAATCAAATGAACAAGCTAGATTCAATTTACAAACTATTCAATGGTCAATAAAATAATTCAATAAGGGTTCAAAGATGCCTGTTGTTTCCAGTATTTACTGAGCTGCCCTTCTGAAATCGTGTATCTTTGTAATTTCTTCATAATTTATATGCTGCTTTCGAATGATCAATGACTGCTTACAAACAAAGAGACTATGGTTAGAAATGTTAGCTAAGAGTAAAATTTTCAAAAGGACCTAAGAAAATCCTATTTTCAAAAAGGACTTAGGCATTTCACAGCCTAAATTCCAATGAAAGCCAATGAGACTGAGGCTCCTAAGTTACTTAGGGAGTTTTGAAAAAATGTATCCTAAATCACATAGAGCACATGGGATATGTGGCATGGGGAATGGAACTTGAAATCTCTTGCTCTAAAAACATTGGTCCGTGCTACATCCAAAGGAGAATTTCCATCCATACCCAAAAATCAGGTGGTATAGTTTACAAATATTCTTTTCAAGCCTCCATTCACTTGAAAGTGGAGTAATTTCAAACATGTAAGCAGATATGACATTCTGGTAGAAAACAGTACTGTAAAATGCATGCCAGTAGACACCAGCCTGTTCATTATACCCTTTTATGGCTTTAAAGCATGCAAATTATGATTAACTTTAGAACAATACTTTAAATGTCTGGTTAAAAAGGAGATCTTACTCAACTGTGATCTCTGGTACAAAAGGTCTGAATTTGAAAGATTAGGGATACAACACAGAAAATATTATTATGCTTTTCAACTCAGAGTTACCCTTACTGCCCCATCACTTTGAGGAACCAGTAGTATTTTAGTTCTTACCACTGTTTATTAAATCATTTAAATGTAGATGGAGTGTCTGCTCCTTTGCTATGTGGCCTTTAAGCATATACGTTCCGCAAAATGCCTTTCTCTCTGCAGCAAATAAAACTAATTGTTCTTCATTAAGGAAGCAAAATCTCTTTATCACTTCATCACTCTCTCTAATTCTTCCTCTTATTCACTCCCAATGGAGCATAAGGCGTCAACCATTCTCCTCCATTCATTTCGTTCTTGAGCGAGGCAGCAAATTTCATCCCACTTCATTCCCATGCCTTTCATTTCCTCTTCAATGGTCCTTCGCCACGTCCCCAATGGTCTACCTCTCCTCCTTCTTCCTTGTGGTGTCCATCGTAGGGCAATATGAGGGTGTCTATCAGCACCCATTCTCAACACATGCCCCAACCATCTCCATCTTCGTTGTTTGGATTCATCCACTATGTTGTTAATGCCCGTTAATCGTCTCACTTCAACATTGGTGATACGCTGCGGCCAAATCAAAATTATAAAATGCAAGCCGAAGTTCTCATCTTCAAATTAGAGATGTACTTGAGCCACCAAAAGCCCTATTTTGCCATGTCTCATCACACTAAGTAGATCTTACCATGGAAGTATCTCCACTGAAATCAGCTGTTCCATTTGGAATCATGGCAAATATCAAGCCTGAAGTTTGGATTCCAATGTTCCTATTCATATTTTTTTTAAAGGAAGGAGAGTGGATGGTAGGGAAAACATTACACTTTATTAACTACAGTTGCACAGAGGAGGAGTGAGTTTGTTTCTCTCTCTGTACAATCTGGCATTTAATTAATATTCATAAAAAAACTGAGCTGTTTTCTCCACAATTATCTTACGATTCTTGGAGGAAGCACGGTGAGCCATTTTGGCCTGGGCTTAAACTGCAAAGTTTAAATACTGTTCAAAACTTCTCCAATGTTCACGGTGCTTCAGATCTAGTGTCCCTGTAAAGATTCATCACTCTGGACATGGCTTTTCATGAATGGGTAAATCCAAAACAAGCAGAATTTATTTTCACATGATGCCAAAAGAAAAGTGGGCATACAATGATAGTCAATATAAATCTGCTCATTGGCTCCTGTGATGCACTATGATTTCAGTAGACACCAGAGTATGTGTGAAAGTTATTGTGATAGGACTAAACAGCAGTTTGATTTTTTAATTGCCCTGAAGTAACTCCTTTCACACTTTAGCAAGAGTAGTGTCTCTTATAAACTGGCACAAAAATAAAATTAAGTAAAGGTGAACATTCTGAGTCCCAGACAGATACATTTAATGTTATTTCAAAAGATAATACTAATTATTAACTTAAATCTCATACTTTTAAACACATGGATATAAACTTGTTCCAAACCTCTGAAAGACTCATCATCTTGCATACACCTTCAATTATTATCCTTATACAATAAATAATGTATGTCTAGACTGAGTCCTTCATGCTTTACAACACATTTCATAGAGTGAGAGTCAGTCACAAGACCATAGTTCAAACTGTGAGGCTGGCCTTCTCAGGCAATCTCCAACCTCTCCCCAGGGACGCACAAACAAGCACAGAGAAAATGAGTGTTGGGGAGTGTTTCTTTATCATTTAGGAGTTAGGACCTGGCAAATACATAATTGTCAGTCCAATTATTAAAACTATCCTATACTGATTACATACAGTTGTTCGAATTTTGCTGAGTCCTAAATGAAAATGAACCAGTAAAGCAAAAAAAAATTAAGAAGCGGCTCCGATATTTGAGAAAACTTGGATAAAAAGAAAAGTTCACAGAAAGCAGAGAACAAGTTCCTGAAAGAGAAGACGGCAAAAGTAAAAGAGAAACTGCCTTCCTCCAAACTGCACAGTTACAGGAAAGAGACAACAAGAAGGTAAATATTGGAAGAAAACAGGAAGCAGGTAGAGAGCAAGTGGATATGATGTCATGGAAATATGAGGATACATGGGTATTTGTTAAAACCAAGAGGGAATTGCTAAACTGAATGTATTGGGGGCCAAAAAGTCAATGGAGATGAGGGATTCTATAATCCTGCTTCCTGGAACAAGGGAATAGTCATGGTCATAATCTTCATAAACCTCTGCTGTCTAAATACTAGTGATTCCTGAATTCCACATTACCGGAAGATGATTTGGAAACTTCAGCTACGGTGAAATCCAGCGGCCTGCTCTCTTAGGTTTTCATGCATGGAACACATTATACCAGCATTCCTAACTGCACTGGCTTTCAATCTATTTCCAGATGCAATTCAAGGTCAGTTTTCTTTCACCTAGAGCGCTATGTATAGTTTGTGTCTTGACTACTTCAAAGTAGTTTCTCTTCTCAAATTTTTACCTGTCATTTTAGAACAGATTTAAATGGGAGCGTAAAAGACAAAGAGCATCCAGTGGAAGGCCATTCCAGTGAAGGGCTCTCTTCTTCTTTAGTCCAACCAAGCCAGTTTTCCTGACCTTCTGCATGAACTGTTAAACTCACCTACCTTGGCTTCTCCCAAGAGGACAGATTAAATGGCAATAATTCTTAGTCTTTTGGTATTGGTCAAGGGTGGAAGACTTTTCTTTTTCTTAGTCAATACATTATTTGTTTTTTAATCATGCAGTTATTTTACATAATTTATTCTAGAGATAAAAGGTGCACACATTAAAAAACAGAATAAAAATAAAGGAGCAAATTCCAAAAAGCGCACATGGGAAATGACTGAAACCCAACCAGGAGGAAAGGTTGAGGTACAGACAAATAGTGCACAGTTAGTAAGCACAGTAACCAGTTGTTCAGGGAAATCTACTTAAAAGCAGGCGGTGTTTCCACCATGCTTCTAAAACAATACAGACATAATAGATCTGGCCCTAACTTACCCCTTTTCTCTGGGTTTATTGAAATTTATAATAAAGATAAAGATATAAAACTCCACATAAGTTTTCTCCTGAACATAGCTGTTATACGGGTTTCTCCACGTAAGGCTCCTCTTCTGCCCATGTTTGTTGTTCTCGCTGCGTCAGAGAGGCACACTCAACCCCTTTTGTAATCATGGACTTTATAGGAACCACCTGATGAGATATCAGTGTAAGTCCGCAAAAAGAGCTCTGCATCTCTGGGAAGGGTGCTAGAACCTAAAACCCCGTAACACTACTACCAAAGATTTTTGACAAGCAGCTTTCATCATGGAATCTGACAGTTTTTAATCAAGTGATTCTTGAACACAACTCTTTTTGTATCACAAATCTCTTGTTATTGTGTGTTGTGTCGGCATAGCTTTTCAGATAGATTTACTCTATAAGATCTGTAACCCTCCTGGTCACTTTTTTAAAAACCACATCTTTACAGCATTTTCTGTCTAAAGATCTCCAAGTGCTTTAAAAACATGAATGAATTAAGCCGCACAATAACCCTTTGAGGTAAGTAAGTTTTATCACCATATTTTACAGACAAGAAAACTGCGTCACAAAGATATTAGGTGACTTGCCTGAGATCACACAGGAACTCTGTGGCAGAGCAGGGAATAGAAATCTCCCCATGTCCAGTCCCAGAGTCCAAACCACAAGACCATCCTTCCTCCCAAATGAAGTAAAGAACAGTATGTACAATAATTTAATATATATATTTTGGAGAAAATCCACTTTTTTTTTTAAATTGGAGATATACCTATCTCCTAGAACTAGAAGGGACCTTGAAAGGTCATTGAGTGCAGCCCCTACCTTCACTAGCAGGACCAAGTACTGATTTTTGCCCCAGATCCCTAAGTGGCTCCCTCAAGGATTGAACTCATAACCCTGGGTTTAGCAGGCCAATGCTCAAGCCACTGAGCTATCCCTCCCCCCAGCATATATGAATTAGTGACTGGTGAAGGCTGGAAGCTCAGGAAAAGATTAAACCAAGTAATTCAGACACTTACCCAAATTTCACCTCTTCAAATAGTCCAGGGGCCTCCCTTCCTCTACACACTTTTTGACTTGATTTTCAGAAGTGTCAAGCACGCACAAATCACACTGAAGTCAGGAAGAACTTCAGTTGCTCAGACCTTTGAAAATCATGTTTCACATCCCACTTGTAACTAATTCCTTCCTGCCTCATGTCTTCTTGGAAGTAGATAGGAGGAACAGTGATTTGTTAAATCCCTTTACAAAAAAATAATAATAATAATCTAGAAGCCTGTTTCCCACCTACCATCTTTGTCAAGAATCATTAATTATTTCACTGGCTTTTCCTTTCCCTTCAACAGCAAATTCATTGTTTCTCCTTCTCACCATCAAAGGTTTGCACAAATTTGTGTCCCCTGCCTTCATTTCTGCTTTTATTTCCCCATGCTCCATGTTATATTGCCTACTCTCTTGAAGCCTCCTGACTCTATTTGTCTCTCCCTCCCACTCTTGTCTTTGAATCATCTTTAACATTACCCCATCCTTTTTACATCTCTCTCCACATTCAATTCCCTCCTCAACCCACATGTCTTCTGTAAGGCCTTCTAATGCCTTTCACTAATAACAGGAGAGACAAAAGAAGGCGGGGGGAAGGGGGAGATCGCCAACTGCATGAATGTTTGATCTTCAACCTGCAGCATGCATCTCCTTCTGCCCCTCCATTGCTAGCTTCATTCTCTGAGCTCTCCAGGCTCCCCTCCATATCATCCTCCTTTGCCTCCACTCTCAGCATCACTTTTTCCTTCTTTCCTTTTCCTACACCCATGCTTTTAGGAACTCATCTTACACATTTTCCCCTCGATCTTATCCACATCCCTTATAATATGTAGTTTAGACAATATACATTTAAAAAACAAAAACAAACAATTTACAGCTAAGATGATGGCCAACCATCACTGGGACCACTCTGTATGTTACACCCCTTTTGGGGGGGGAAGGGGGAAGAGAACGGGACACATGGATCAACATTCACATCACACTCCCAGTCAGTACCAGGCCTGGGCCAGGGAAGCTAATGATCTAACCCGCACAACAAAATTGGTGATGAATCCTGGTCACGTGCCACCTGAAGCACGTTGTGCATACACTAGGAAGATGACCCCTTTCTATCTTGTCTAGTAATATTGTAAACTGTTTGTGGGAAGACTTGTGTCTATTTCACTCTTTGTACAGAGTTTAGCCCCTCATCCTGATTTGAGCCTTTGGTTGTTGTTATAACAACAACAAGATTTCAAAACTGTATAGTATATTTGAACTGTACTTTTTGTGTCTTAAACTGTAAATTACTTAAGGCATGGATCAAACTTTCTACCATGTTTCATACAGCACTGAGCATTATTTTGGCAGCTAATGAATGCATAAACAACAATACTGTATTTTTTTTTTTTAGCAGAATGGTCTTTCTTTGATTTGTATGCCAGGCTGGCAGCTCCACCCACTCTCCACATTATTTAAGATTTGCATGACTGATAGTGCAAATAGACTTGCGTACTGCTTGAATAGTCACTGCATGTATAAAGCCTGGTGCAGGAATATGAGATACAATTTTGTATCTGTCAGCTGGTCTTTAGGCATGCAACAACAAGATTTTAAATATCTAATTTCTATAGGAAATAAATTCTTCAGCCTCAATGACCACTGAACCCAAGAATTCACTTATGTGCTCTTGGCTACTATGGGACTCGGACTAACTCTTCATTAGCCAGAACTGATATAGTTCATAAAGACAACTACATAAGAACCATGGAGATAACCTAGCAATTAGTTGAAAAATTATCATTTAAGATGATCACATTATATCTTATAGAAGTTTATTCTCTCTATATTAGGGAAAGAAAATGCAAACTACCAACTACAGGAACAACCTTAAAAATTCTCATAATTAACATTGTTCATTTATGGTTGAACATTTTGTTACTGTTATCATTCAATTACTGTCAGACATAGAAACCAGAATCTCTAATATTTCATTAAGTTTTTTATCTGTATGAAACATGATAACATAATTCAATTTTTAGATGGCAAGAAAAAAAAACAGATAAATCAAAAGAGTTGCACACTAGTTTAGCTTTGAAAATATCCCCTATTTGGTCCATCAGATGATAGTATTTAGGGTATATAATACTGAAAGGGCAATCTGATAAATCACACTAGAAGCAATTTTAAACCATACTACTGCTGAAAAGTCAATTTAACTTTCCAGCTTTAGAAGACTTTGTTATTGCTATTGTTAATTATTTCTCATTTAATGGAAAATTGGCAACAAGGTCCCCAACTGTCATTTTAAATCTGCAATAATATCATGTGAAGCTTTTCGTCCTTATTCCCAAGTCCTGGATTATCAGAGCTAAATGGCAGCTCCAGCATTACAAAAGCTCAGGGGCAGGTACTGTTACACAAATTGCCAATTCAATTAACAGTGTGTAAATGCTCCACTGGCAGGCTGAGGGAAGGACAGCCATTTTGGCAAGTGTCATTCCTAATTTATCAAACTGTCAAACCTTCCACTCAGGTGCCTGCGGTCACTGTCTGCCTCTTAATGCTAAATTGTAAAGCTGCAGGAACCATTCTTGTAGCTTGACAAGGCACAATACTCAAAACTGATTTTAAAATCAAATGTACAGTTGTTTTAATTATTCTGCGTATAAACTGATGTTTTAATTATAAAAACAGAGAGGGAATATTCAATAAGGATCCAACATTACATGTATATACAGTAGAAGGAACAAAGCTTGCTACCTAACCTGTTCAATTTTATTTAATCCTATACTGCTTGTGATTATACTCAAATAGACAGTTCCTTAGTGATAGTAAAGCTCCATCACCCACTTCTCTATAGTCTTAACATTAGCTCTACTGTCTTTGGGTTCTTACCAAATCACCATGTGTCTTAGTGCCTTACAGATGAAAAAATGTACAAGATGACCTGCATCAGCAAATTCAAATTTAATTTCCACTGACCCCACTTCTCCCCACCAATCACAGTGAATAGTTTACTTCCTCCTCTTACCTTTATGGAAATACTAGTAGGTTATGAGTTGCTTTGTGGAAAAGGAACACTGAAGAACTTCACAGTTGGACCTGAAAGGGGCGAGGGCTTTCGGTCATCCTTACAGTTATATGAATGGCTTACAGACACTGCTGCAAATGCAGACAGGACCCTTTAAAGCAGGGGTTCTCAACCTTTTTTTCTGAAGCCCCCCTGACGTGCTATAAAAACTCCATGGCCCACCTGTGCCACAACAACTGTTTTTCTGCATATAAAAGCCAGGGCTGGCATTAGGTGATAGCAAGCAAGGCAACTGCCTCGGGCCCTATGCCATAGGGTGCCCCACAAAGCTAAGCTACTCAGGCTTCTGCTTCAGCCCCAAGTAGCGAGTCTCAGGGCCCCGGGCTTCAGCCACATGCAGGGGGGCTTCAGCTTTCTGCCCTGCGCCCCCACGAATCTAACACTGGTCTTGCTTGGCAGACCCCCCTGAAATCTGCTCACGGCCCCAGACCACTGGCTGAGAACCACTGCTCTAGAGCAGATACATGCATTAAGTAGTATAGTGATGCCTGTAGTCTAGAAATGCCATTTAAGGATTTGTAACAGTGTAGTCATCACAAATGTTGGGGGTTCACATAATGCAGCTGTAAATGTTTGCTTCTGGGTTGAATATTAGCAGAGTATGTTCTCAGCCTAGGAGTGTTTTGGTTAAATACAGTGTAAATTGGTTTGACAATTTGAACACAATAGAAATGGAATTTAAAAATAAAACAAAATCACACAAGTTTGTGCTTTTAGCTATCTTGTGTGGCTTCTGTAACTCAAAAATATATAATATATAAGAGAACAGGAATGGAGGGAGTGCCATAATGGATCAGACCAATGATTCATTTAGTCCAGTATCCTTGTGACCAACACTGGCCAGTAGCAGATATTCCAGAGGATAGTGCAAGAAATCCCAGAGTAGACATGTATGAGGTAACTGACCCAATTATAGTTTCCTAATTTACTCCCAACAGGTAGAGGTTGACTCAAAACATATACCTAAGTTCATATATAACTTCCAAAATCCTCAAGTTCTTGTTTTTAACTATTTACTATTACATGCATCTGACAAAGTGGGTATTCACCCATGAAAGCTCATGCTCCAATACGTCTGTTAGTCTATAAGGTGCCACAAAACTCTTTGCTGCTTTTACAGATCCAGACTAACTCGGCTACCCCTCTGATATATTACACCATTATAACTCTGAATATTCTTGTTATCCATATATTCATACAGTTCAATTTTACAGGCAGTTTGTTAGAATGTGGACTAATTACTTTGGGAATTTAGAAAAAAATACTTACAATGACTGGGACACTGAGGCAAAAAGAATTTTAGTTATTGGGGGTTTTATTCATACATTTAGACATGACACACAAGAAAGTACACTATAAGAGAGGACCGGGGAGAAAACAAAGTTTTGCTGGAAAAATAAGAAAGCATTCAGAATTTCAGTAAAACACTATTTTTTAACTAAAGTCAAATTTTGAAGATTTTAAAGATTGTCACCTATTCAAGCCGAATCTGCTCATAAATAGCCTGATCTAAAGGCTATTGAAGTCAGAGAGTCATTTTGAAGAATTTGTCTGTCCTATCATGTTTGTAGAAGACAGTTTATATCATTAACTTTCCCAATGTACATAATTATGATAGAAAAACACACCCTTAAGAGCCAATAAGATGCTTTCCACAACAGAAAGCCCTTTTACAATAGTACACAACAGTACACCCTCAAGGCCAGATTTTTGAAGGTATTTAAGCACCTTAAGACAATCTGATTTTCAAAAGTGCCTTGGTGCCCAATTACGGGTTTGAAATACCTTCAAAAATCTGTCCCTTAGTTCACAAAATGTTGGCTTTGTTAAAAATAACACCATTATGGTCTCACTGCTTATTTATTGACTACTATCCTTTTTGTATATACCTTATTCTTACAATGTAACACTGAGCTCAGTCAAACAGCATGCATACTTAGTTTGAACGTTTGAACTCAGAAATATGAAGGAAATGAAAGGCAGAAAACATTCAAATATCCTAAATCAGCAAAATAAAACTGCTGTACCTTAGGCTATACACTGGAAACATTATTACCTCTGTAGACTTTGAATAAGAGTTCAGAAAATTACATATGATGGTTGAGGAGAAAAAAATGCAGTAATACAAAAAAAGCAGCCAGTGTGACCTAAAGAAATACTTAAGTAAATAAAATATTATTAGATCACAGATTAGAGATAGTGAAATCTAGTCTGAAGCCTAGAGTAACCACTCTGCTTTGTAAGAACAAGTGAAAAATGCCTGGACCCAGAAGGGTTTCATATAACGAGGAGAACCAAGTTTAAAGACTTTTACAAGCTCTCATACATCCTTTCAGACCTCCATAAAGTCATAACCAGTAGGGCCAAAATGAATAACCCTTGAAGCCTAACTCCAAGTAGTTAATTAAAGCTAAACCGAGGTGAAATGAACAGATAATAAATAGTTTGGTACCTATGTAATTATTCTGACTGAATTTCATTTTCAGAATATCAGTTTAGCTGGCAATGAGATTCAATAAACCAATATGCTAGTGCATTAACTCACAGTATGTAAGAACTTGAATATCAATTCATACTACAATCAGGGGATTCAAATGATAGATTGTTTCTGGATCTGAATTTCTCCAGTTAAGAATATTTTCTAGTTGATGAGAGTAAGTATTTTTGCTTTGAGAGATAAAACCTGTAGAGATACTAATTCATATGCATTTAATCTCATCTCCATGCTTTACAAGACTGTTCTTTTCAGGGAACAACTTACTGTACTGTAAAACATCTTAGTTACTGCAGAATGATATGAATTCCCAGACACCAGGTGTAGCAATTGCAAGATCTCAAATTTTACATACCACCACTTTGGAATCAGAAGGTTAATAACAACTGTTATCAAAGGACCATACACTTTGCACTATCCGCTGGTGCCAGACAGTCCTGATCCAGCTTCTCTAACCAGCATCCACATAATAATGTGAAGGGAAGGGAGAAAAAGGCATATAGGGCTCACTCTGCACATCCATGAAAGACCAAATACAATGGCAATCCTCATGCTCAGATTAGCTCAATGACTTCTGGCTGTAACCTCCCTAGAAGTCAGGGCCGCCCAGAGGATTCCGGGGGCCCGGGGTCTTCGGCGGCGGGGGCCCTTCCGTTCCGGGACCCGCTGCCGAAGTGCCCCGAAGACCCGAGGCGGGGCCCCCCTCCGCCGAATTACCGCCGAAGCGCAGCCCGGTCTTCGGCGGTAATTCGGCGGAGGGGGGCCCCGCCGCGGGTCTTCGGGGCACTTCGGCGGCGGGTCCCGGAACGGAAGGGCCCCCCGCCGCCGAATTACCGCCGAAGACCGGGCTGAACTTCGGCGGCGGGTCCCGCTCCGTCTTCGGCGGTAATTCGCCGGCGGGGGGTCCTTCCGCCCCGGAGCGGAAGGACCCCCCGCCGGCGAAGACCGGGAGCAGCAGAAGCTCCTGCGCCCGGCTCCGCAAGAGTTTGCCGGGCACCCCGGAGCGAGTGAGGGACCCCGCTCCAGGGGCCCCGAAAAACTCTGGTGGGGACCCCCGTGGGGCTCGGGGCCTGGGGCAAATTGCCCCTCTTGCCCCCCCCCCGGGCGGCCCTGCTAGAAGTGTTAGCCACCACAAAGGAAATTAGAATGAGGCAGGAATATGGTCACAATTCTCTCTGTACTAACAATGAAGTGGACCAGCTGCATCAAAGAGCATTTCCTGAACACTCTTTAGGGGTATCATAGAATCTCAGGGTTGGAAGGGACTTAGTTGGAGGTCATCTAGTCCAACTCTCTGCTCAAAGCAGGACCAACCCCAATTAAATCATCCGAGCCAGGGCTTTGTCAAACCTGACCTTAAAAACCTCTAAGGAAGGAGATTCCACTACTTCCCTAGATAACCCATTCCAGTGCTTCACCACCCTCCTAGTGAAAAGGTTTTTCCTAATATCCAACTTAAACCTCCCCCACTGCAACTTGAGACCATTATTCCTTGTTCTGTCATCTGCTACCACTGAGAACAGTTTAGATCCATCCTCTTTGGAACCCCTTTCCAGGTAGTTGAAAGCAGCTATCAAATCCCCCTTCATTCTTCTATTTTGCAGTCTAAACAATTCCAGTTCTCTCAGCCTCTACTCATAAGTCATGTGCTCCAGCCCCCTAATAATTTTTGTTACCCTCTGCTGGACTCTTTCAAATTTTTCCACATCTTTCTTGTAGTATGAGGCCTAAAACAGGACACAGTACTCCAGATGAGGCCTCACCAATACCAAATAGAAAGGAATGATCACATCCCTCGATCTGCTGGCAATGCCTCTTCTTATACAGCCCAAAATGCCATTAGTCTTCTTGGTAACAAGGGCACACTGTCGACTCATATCCAGATTCTTGTCCACTGTAACCCCTAGATCCTTTTCTGCAGAACTGCTGTCTATCCACTCAGTCTCTAGTCTGTAGCAGTGCATGGGATTCTTCCATCCTAAGTGCAGGACTCTGCACTTGTCCTTGTTGAACCTCATCAGATTTCTTTTGGCCCAATACTCTAATTTGTCTAGGTCCCTCTGTATCCTATCCCTACCCTCCAGCGTATCTACCACTCCTCCCTGTTTAGTGTCATCTACAAACTTGCTGAGGGTACAGTCCACACCATCCTCCAGATCATTAATGAAGATAAAACCGGTCCCAGGACTGACCCTTTGGGCACTTCGCTTGATACCAGCTGCCACCTAGACATGGAGCCATTGATCACTACCCATTGAGCCAGACGATCTAGCCAGATTTCTATCCACCTTATAGTCCATTCATCCAGCCCATACTTCTTTAATTTTCCAGCAAGAATACTGTGAAGGTAAGCAAGAGCTGGACAGGACTCAAGCCATCCCATTTTTTACACTTTCAAGGCCCTGTGACAAGACCTGGTGGAATGGTAGGCTCAGGTCCCCCTATCACCCCATATTCCTCTATTCCAGGGGTCGGCAACCTTTCAGAAGTGGCGTGTCGAATCTTCATTTAATCACTGTAATTTAAGGTTTCGCATGCCAGTAATATTAAAATGTATTTTTAGAAGATCTCTTTCTATAAGTCTGTAATATATAACTAAACTATTGTTGTATATAATGTAAATAAGGTTTTTAAAATGTTTAAGAAGCTTCATTTAAAATTAAATTAAAATGCAGAGCCCCCCAGACCGGTAGCCAGGACCCGGGCAGTGTGAGTGCCACTGAAAATCAGCTTGCGTGCCGCCTTCGGCACATGTGCCATAGGTTGCCTACCCCTGCTCTATTCCAACCCCTGGGATGGGCAGGATGAGGTGTTACCGACAAGGAAGCTGACCCAGGTGGGACCACATCCAGGAGATCCAGGACACATTGAGCTGATTCAGGATATGTCTACACAGCAACTAGACACCCACAGCTGGCCCATGCCAGCAGACTCAGGTTCACTGGACTCGGGCTATACGGCTGTTTCATTGCTGTGTAGACTTCCAGGATCAGGCTGCAGCCCCAGCTCTGGGACCCTCCCACCTCACAGGGTCCTAGAATTCGGACTCCAGCCCAAGCCCAGAAGTCTACACAGCAGTGAAACAGCCCCAGAGCCTGAGTCCCATGAGTCTGAATTGGCTGGCAAGGGCCAACCGTGGGTGTCTAGTTGCTGTGTAGACAAACCCAGACAAACTGGAGTTGGAGGCCCAGACCAGTATGCCTGCTGATCAAACAAACCACCCCACTATGCTAATTTATAAAACTGAGCATGATATACATAGATTTTTTTCAAAAATATGCTATACTTGTGTAGAAACATAGGAATTGTGACAATGGATCAGATCTGAGGTCCATCTAGTCAGTATCAGAGGGGTAGCCGTGTTAGTCTGGTTCTGTAGAAGCAGCAAAGAATCCTGTGGCACCTTATAGACTAACAGACGTTTTGCAGCATGAGCTTTCGTGGGTGAATACCCACTTCTTGCATCCGAAGAAGTGGGTATTCACCCACGAAAGCTCATGCTGCAAAACGTCTGTTAGTCTATAAGGTGCCACAGGATTCTTTGCTGTATCTAGTCAGTGCTTAATTTGTAATGAAAGAGGTGCTGGAACTCAAGTGATTAGGTGCCAGGGCTCAAGCAATTTTTTTACTTTAATAAATGAAGCAGCAAGCCCAGAGGTGCCAAGGCTATGAACTGTCAATCTTTGACGTGCCAGAGTTCATCCCTGGCACAAATTAAGCCCTGCATCTAGACAAGTATCCTGTTTCTGACTGTGGTCAGTCCAGATGCTTCAGAAGAAGCTGCAAGAACGCCACGAATAGGCATGAATGGGGTAAATTATCCATCCCCAAAACACATATTTTATCTCATTCTGAACTCTAATAGTGAGATTTTGGTTATCATTAATTAAAATAACTCTGGATATTCTGATTATCCCTATAAGTATCCAATCCCTTTTTTAGTCTTCTTAAGTTCTTTGCCTCAACAACTTATGCCAGCGAGTTCCAAAGTTAAATTATGCATTGTGTGAAAAAGTACTTCTTTTATTTGGTTTTCAATTTGTTACTTTTTAATGTTTTTGAATGTCTCTTTGTTCTTCTATTGTGAGACAGGAAGAACAGAAGTTCCTGATCTCTTTTCTCTTACCATTCATTATTTTATATAAGTTCATCACATCCCTTCTTATTTGCATACTTTCTAAGATAAACCACGCCAATCTTCTCAGTCTCGCTTCACAAGAGAGTTTTTCCATGCAATTCTCTTCTACAATATTCTTTTTGAGATGAGGTGACCAGTACTGCACACAGTATTCCAGATGGGGCTTCACCAGTGATTTATATAAAGGTATTATAATATTGTTTGTATTATTCTTCAATCCATTACTTACGCAACCTAACATCGTTTGTTTTTTTGAACACAGCTGCAAATTGAGCTGCCTCCAATGATGATACCTAGATCCCTTTCTTGAGTTAGTCCAGTTAATTTACAATCCTGTAAGGTGTATGAGTAGCTTAAATTGTTCTCTCCAATGTGAATTACTTTGCATTTGTCAACATGAAATTTCATTTACCATCATATTACCCATTTACCTAGACCATTTACGTCTCTCTGAAGTTCCTCAGAGTCCCTTCTGGTCCTGATTAACCTAAATAACATAGTGTCATCTGCAAATGTTGCTACCATACTAATCAGCCTGCTCTTGGATCATTAATAAATATTTTAAACAACATGGGACCTCGCACACAGCCTTGAGACACCACACAGTTAACCTTTTGCCATGATGAAAATTGACTATTTAATCCTAACCTTTCATTTCTTTCAGTCCACCAGAACTCATGACTTCTCACCTCAAGACTACTTAGCTTCTTTAGTACCCTCTTGAGAGGGACCTTGTTAAAGACCTTTTTGGAGGTCTAACTAAATTATGTCAACTGGTTATTTTTTATCCACTACTTTACTGATATATTCAAAGCATTCTAAGAGATCAGTGAGACATGATTTTTTCTTGAAGAAACCAGACTGGTTAGACATCATCATATCAGGATCTTCCAGGTGTTTTGTAATTCTAGATCAGTGATTCTCAAACTTTTGAACTAGTGACCACTTTCACATAGCAAGCCTCTGAGTGTGACATCCCTTATAAATTAAAAACACCTTTTTATATATTTAACACCATTAATAATGCTGGATGCAAAGCGGGGTTTGGGGTGGAAGCTGACAGCTCGTGACCCCCCATATAATAACTTTGTGACCCCCTGAGGAGTCCTGACCCCCAGTTTGAGAACCCCTGTTCTAGATTATAGATAAAAATTATAGATATATCATTTGGAAAAAGTCTCTGCTTTTATTTAGAGATTGCTCAGCAGCTCAGCCACTTCATACTTAAGTTCCTTCATAACTCTTGGATGTACTATCTGGCCTGGTGACATACTACTTTTAAATGATCAGTTTGCTCCAGCATCTCCTTCTGACACCTCATTCTCAGAGTGCTTCATTTATGTTACCAGAAAAAGAGCACGTGCGAGGAAGATATCTCAGCAATGATGAAAAAAAAAAAAACAGTTTCTGAACAATTTCTTTATCTTTCTGTCGTGGGGCAAGGCAACCCTATAGCATACCCTGGTGGCTGAGGATGACACTGCAGGAATACTCTGCCTCACTCTCCCCTCCGCTCTTCACACCACAGGTGTGCGCTAGAGATGTGGCTTAGCCCTCCAGCCAAGTCACAAACAAAACTTAATCCTCTCCAGGGCAGCAAAAGTCCAACTACAATGTCCTAACAAACAAATGGTTCTTCTGCACTTCAGGGTTTTGCTTCATCCTGCCTTCTGGGACCTGTTCCCAGCCCCTTTCTGGGCTACCATTGACAGTCTTTCTAAGTCTGAGATATAGCACTAGGTGGCACCTAGGCTAATTCACTGGGAGTACCAAGCCTCCTGCAGACTCTGGCTCAGGGACTCCCACTGGAGCCTATCCACTCCCTTTGGTTCCTGTACTGATCTCTCAGCCCTTTTATGAGGCCCAGATGTCCATTAAGCTATCACCTGACCCCATTAGTCCAACCCCTCCAACAGCTAATTTATATAGGACAGATGTGACTGGCCCTGTCATCCCTTAAAGGGCCAGTCAACCTGTGATGTTTTCATAATCGCTTCTTATAGCAACTGATGATCCAGCAGACCAACAATTATTTTGAAGGCTTTGTGCTTCTAATATACTTAAAGAATCTCTTGTTTGTTTGTTTTATAGTCACACTATTATTCACAAACACACACACAATTTTCTTAAGTTTTCCAATATTAGGGTTTTCTCTTTTTAAGAATTATTTGTAGATTTGTTTGTCTCTGGTTTTTAGGTATTATTTTTTCCATCAAAACTTTTTAAGGGAAGCATGACTAGCAAATGACAGAAGAGGATGGGAGATGGCAAACTGAGAAGAAGACTAGCAAACATACTGCCTCTGTGCCTAGCAGGTGTTCAAGCATTTTATGCCAGCTACAGAAAACAGGCAGTATGCCATCGGTATCCATGGTGACAAGGAAAGACCCTACAGGTTGGTGGGGTACAACAGCTCTTTGGAAGCATTACAAGTAGGTGTAAACAGGGGCGGCTCTAGAAAATAGGCTGCCCCAAGCAGCGCGGTGTGCTGCGCCGCCCTTCCTCGGTCCCGCGGTGGGTCCCCTCTTCCCGCGGCTCCGGTTGAGCTCCCGCGGCAGGTCCACCGGAGCCCCGGGACGAGCGGACCTCCCGCGGGCACGGCTGCGGACGGTTCGCGGGTCCGGCGGCTCCGCTTGAGCTGCCGCAGTCATGCCTGCGGGAGGTCCAGCCGAGCCGCGGGACGAGCGCCCCCTCCGCAGTCATGCCTGCGGCAGGTCCGCTCGTCCGCGGCTCCGGTGGACCTCCCGCAGGCATGACTGCGGCAGGTCCACCGGCCCAGCCTGCCGCCCCCTAGATTTGGCCGCCCTAGGCAACAGCTTGGTTTGCTGGTGCCTAGAGCCGCCCCTGGGTGTAAAAGGAAGCCTAGCTCAAAGAGTAGGTTGGTGAGAGATGTACAGATTGATACCAATCAGTACATACACCTGTGCTGTAGCGGCACAGGAGCAACAAACTGAAGAAAGGCACTGGAGGGACTAGGGGAACAATTGTGCATGAAGAGGGCCCATTTAGAAGCAAGACAGACCACATCCACAAAATGGCACAAAGATAATGCCAAGTGGAGTGAACTGAAGAATGCAGTGCAAGGAGGTGTGCTAGAGGAAGTTGGCCTGGTCCTGTGCAGCACTGCAGGCCCTGGCCCAAACTGAGTGGTGGTGGTGGTGGGCACAACTATTACGTCTGCTCCATAGGTGGTGTTAGAAATCTACTACAGGAGATGCTAGTGGAGTCGACTCAAAATCATGTGCTGACACAGGTAAAGAGCGGGATACCACGCCATCCTTCCACACACAAAATGAGCACATAACCTTTCATCCCTTTATGCCCACATCCCACAGGTGGCAAATTAGATAGGAGCTCTTCCCACTCCATCCCGTGAAGCTCCATTTCACGTTCAAAACAACATTAAAGCACTTGGAGATCTCTGGGATTCAATGACAGCCAGAAAATATAAAAATTGCAGCAGTCAACATACGCAGCACACAGTACAGAGCTGCACAATCACTTCCCAAGTTCTGTAGTGTGTACAGGAGGATGGGGGTGTAGGCTAAGCATATCTAGGTGAGTCTAGTTCACTCTGAGGGCTGGTTAAAGTGGGAGGTCAAGGCTCATGTCCTCCCTACCTGTCTTTAGGGAGATGCGTGGCCTCAAGGATGCACAGAGTGAGTGCTCCCTGCAGTCCCACAAGCATAGGGCCTAAAATTGTCCTTTGCTCATGTGTCATCTCACCGATTTCACCACACCACACGTGCACCAGGCAGGGGGTGATGTGGCCCCCAGGTGTTTTTCTAGAAAGCCAACTCATTTGCAAATGAGATGCTGGCTCATTCTCTGCCAAAATAAGTATGTAATCATTGGCAATACCATTAAAAACACATCCACACCATCACCTTTTTTTGGCTTCAGCATTAAGGGAAATTATTGACAGTGATTCAGGATATGCCTGTGCTCTGCTTCTGAATTCAGTGTCGCCGAATGACAGCATTTGCCTATAGGGAGCATAAAAGGAACCATTTTCTCTTGCTCATTCTGCATCATCTTTGCTTTTAGTCCCACCATCTTCACCTCTCCTTTCCAATATCATGACTGCACTTCTGTTATGGCACAACAAGAAGGTATTTAAAAGGGCAGTCAAGTGCCAGCACTGGTCAAGGGTTAGCCTGTTCCTTCTGGGCTGTAATATTCTGTAGTCCCTCCACAGTCTCTCCAATTAACACCATGCCATGTTTCTTTAAAGTTGCACTGAAATAGTGCTCCAACCATCTTCAAAACATCATAGCATAGTCTGTGAAAGCATCTGAAAACATTAACACCACAGAAAACATTCAAATTACAGTTAAAACTTTATCCTAGAAATCTATACAAAAGGTAAGCTTTAAGGCACAGTCTTGAGTAGTGCAGTGCTCCAAAAGCAGCACTGAGGTACACGGTATCTCAGGCTTGGTCTACACTGGGGGAAGGGGTGGGGAAATAGATCTAAGTTATGCAACTTCAACTTCAGTGAATAACGTAGCTGAAGTTGACGTACTTAGATCGACTTACCATGGGTGTCTTCACTGTGGTGAGTCGACTGTTGCTGCTCCCCTGTAGACTCCACCTGCGCCACTCACAGCGGTGGAGCACAGGAGTCGACGGGAGAGCGCTCAGGGGTCGATATATCGCGTCTAGACTAGACGTGATAAATCGACCCCCGCTGGATCGATCGCTGCCCGCTGATCCAGCGGGTAATGTAGACATACCCTCAGAGATACCACAATTCCTCCCAGGGCTTCTTTTTTGTGCTGGGGGAAGTAATTTGAGACACCTCTTCTGCAGTGTGAAGCGAATTCCTCACAGTGTAGCCAGCTAGCTCGCTCTGCTGGCCCTGCCCAGGAAAAGCATCTCCAAGACAGCCCTTGTGCCCACCCCCTGCCCATGAGTACTGGGAGGTGCAAAGGGATAGGTAACCTTTCTTCCCTTGCAAGACTGCATCAAGGCTAGTCACAAACTAGTGTTGGAGTAACAATTACAGTAGTCAATTTTCAAATATCAGTAATGTAACATTTTTCCCTTTTAAAAAAAAATTATCAAAAGTCAGGAGTCTAAAAGGAAAGAAACACCCACCCCATCTATTTTTACAATTTAAAGTTGGCTGACAATTCCCTATAAAGAGCAGCAGGAGGCTGCAGTGAAGTGGGGATGCTGAGGAATTAGAGACTGCTAGCTGTGAGCAGAGTCTAGCAGACAATGCTGGGAGTTAGGACTGACGCTATGTCTACACTACCACTTATGACAGTATAATTTATGTTGCTCGGGGTGTGAATGAGTCATCCCCCTGAGCGACGTACTTACAGTGACCTAAGTGCCGCTGTGGACAGCGCTATGTCGGCGGGAGAAGTTCTCTCACCAACATAGCTACAGCCTCTCATTGGGGGTGGATTAATTAAGTCAATGGGAGAGCTCTCTCCCATCGGCGTAGAGTGGCTACACTAGAGAGCTTGCATTGTTGCAGCTATGCCATTGTAAGCTCTCTAGTGTAGCCACAGCCTGAGACTCCTGTCTAAGTGTGCCCTACCAAAGCAGGAAAGGCCCCAGGCATGAAGGCATAGGAAGAGGAAGAAAAATCTTTATTTGTGCAGACTTTTGGATAGACTTGAAAACTTCATTTTGAATGTTAATTTAATAAAGCACAAGCAGAGAAGGGATAGGAATGGACAAAAGAGAGAGTTTTTTTCAATTTCTCCAACAGTCCCAGAGGGGAAATTGCGGCAGGCTGCCCGTAGCATGACCCTAGGTCATGAGGGGATGCATGGGAGGCCGTCAGCCCACTAAAATGGCAAAAATCTATTGTGTTTGTGAGTTATGCAAACTACAAAGAAATACCAAATGTGGTAACTTTAGTTTCATGTATGGTCCCAAGTTTAATGATTACATTTAAGAACATGAACAAAATTATTGTTAGCAACACCTCATAACTTTATGGATGTCATCCATTGGAAGTTGGGCATCTGAGTGTTAAAAACAAAAACACTTCTGTAAGCTACTTTCAATTAGGTCTGCAGCTTTGGGGGCAAGTAATTCAGACCCTGGGTCTGTGCTGAAGCAGATGGGCACGTCTGGCTCAGTAAGACAGGGTTCTGGGGTCCCGAGCTGGCAGGGAAAGCCAGTGCCAGAAGTAGTCTTGGCACATCAGGTGGCAGCTCCCTAAGGGGGTTCTGTAATCTAACCCATCACAGCGGTCTTAAGCATTCCCAGTAAATGTTCACTTATTGGCACAATAGTGCACTCTTAGTTCTCATTTGTTTAATGACTGAGGTTTAATTCCTCCTGTCCTTATCACCAAACTTAAACTTGACCCAATTCATTTGCAGTCTAGGATGAAATAAGCAAGAAAAGTGAATAATCATTCTCAAGGCACAGGAAAAAGGCAATAGCAGCCCAGTAATTGGCATATTTTATTGGTATCTGTGTTACTTTCCTTTTGGTATTTCTTTGTATAACATGTATTGCTTTTTACTGAATTTCAGTCAACTCCATGGGAGACAACACCATCCATCTTATTTCATCTTTTAACAAGGACTTGATGAGGTGACACAGGACTGATTCTTAAAAACACATTACCTGTTATGTGAAGCATTGTGTGACAGGGAGAACTATCTTAGTGACAGGCACCTGACAGCAGATTTGTTGATTTCATGGTCACTTCATTTAAAGTAACAACAGGGTGAAATATGCCATCTGATAATCTGTTTGAATGTTGACTGTGAAAAGCACTTAACATTGCTGCCAGCTACTACTACTACAGAATCTGTTCTTCAATATGTGCAGTTGTGCCGGATTCTTTAATAATTAAAACACACATACTCCATCTTGGATTTAAAATAAACTTTCTAAAAGTAAACATTAAAAGACTGAAAAAAATATATTAAATCTATGAAAGTGAAAAAGATTCAAAGTGCTCAATTCAGAGCAAAGTGCAATATGTGGAGCACGGTATGTAAGATCATTCTCTGTTTGAAGACAACTGCCATACCCGTATGAAATAAGTGAGGTAAGGATGAATTTGCAGCCTTCCCTCTCAGTTTTCTAGCCTTTGAGGATAAATCTATAACCTTAAGGTTCGATGGTCACATACTTTTTGGTTACTGTACTTATTTTATTACTACACAATAATAATAAGAAAAATAAATTGCCCATCATTTTCGCAAGGGGGGGTACCTTTAGCTCTGTGTTGTATTACAACTCTGAAGCAATTCTGGATGAGAGGCAGATATGATACATACAAAACAGACAGTTATCCCTAATGAAATAGGGTAGGAATTCAATTAAAATATTCATCCCACATTAGTTTCTAAGAAACAGAGTTTATAACATTGGGAGACAGATCCACAGACAATATCTAAATTTTGCTGA
The DNA here is from genome assembly GCF_020497125.1 of Mauremys mutica. Classification (NCBI taxonomy): domain Eukaryota; kingdom Metazoa; phylum Chordata; order Testudines; family Geoemydidae; genus Mauremys; species Mauremys mutica. Next base: position 48,088,016 of record NC_059075.1, read on the forward strand.
CTGAGTGGGTGAAACCCTGTTTGTTTTAAAGGAACTCGTGCAACACACATAGGTTTTTCTAAATTAATATGGCAGTAGTGCAGGTTAGATCTAAAACTGTACTTTAAAACAGATCGTTGCAGGACAGTATTGTGCGGCATACATGAATTATAAAATCCTTATCTGAACAGGTTAAATGAGATGTTTTTTAATAAAGTAATCAGTTATCTAGTATTGAATACAGCAGCTATACCCATATCTTAATTAAACACACACACACAAACACACTTTGAACCGCCCTGATGATTTATACTAGCTCCCACGAAACATGAAGAACATCTTGAATGTCGATATACTTGAAGCTTTTTGAAACAGCATTAAATATGAACCAGAAATAGGCTGGTTAAAATTTACACTTCCTCTGAAAGATTTTTGACACATTCTGTGCTTGTGAAAGTGAGGGGATGACGGCCCTAGTCAAATACAGTTGAGTGAGCAGACTGCAAGCATCCCACATTCCACCTCCAGTGCAGTTCAAGCGTGACGTGGAGGGACCAGCCTCTCTCTCTCTCTTTTACTGTTTTCCAAATATTTTATTAATTAATTTTTGTTGTTGTTTCTTTCTAAGACAAGCATCACTGAAATTGTTCATCACTCTTAATATTTTTCTGCATGGTTTAGCTGAATCTCACCAGGTCTGTTTGTTTAGAACAGAAACACTGACAAGCTGATGGACAGTTCCAAGTATATAGCAAGTACCTTACTACTAACCTATGAAGATGTTTTTCAGAATCATTTCATGTAAATTTGTTTACTTTAAAATTTTCTTTACCGGGAAATAACATCAGGGGCTCAAGGTTCTCATCTCCAGGGATCATGTCAATGGTCACAGAAGCATACATTTGAAAACTTCACCGTAGCTTATGAATATTGCTTTTGTAATAAGAACATTCTGTATGTTATTTTATAGCACTGCAGATGCCAATGTTTTATGCTAAGCTTCATTGCACATTAGAAATAACAATCTAATGTTATTTTGTTATGAAATCCAGTCAACTTAAAAAAAAAGTGAAAAGTACTTTCAGGTACTAAACCAACCCGACCTCTACTACGATTTTGTAGTTTTAAAATCATATGTTCTTATTTTTAAAATGTTTGTCGCTTCCCTGATATTGTGAAAATGATCTCACCACACAGTAAGTGGTGGGGGCCATTGTCTGACTTGTTGGAAAAAAAAACGTATGGCCCCTTTAAGGGGTAGAGAGCCAGGGAGTAACTTTCTGCTGCAGCTGCAGACTAGGTCAACAGTGGAGATACTGACTCATCTCCCCCAGGTGATGGAAGACAGTGGGGACTGTACAGGTCCATGCCCGTGCAGACAAGCCCTCTTTTACCTGGACCAGGCAGAGCAGCACCCACCCTTCCTCCCATGGAAATGGTGAAATACTGGGTTTTTGTCAGGATCTTCGGAGGGCACTGCGCTGGTCGCTCTTTTCTCGACTTGCTGGGAATGAATGTTTTCCCCATCGCCAGATTGTCCAAGGCAAAGTGTTTTGGGTTTTTTTGCCTTTCCCACAACAGGTTCGGGGGGGCTTAGTGGGGTGAACATGAAATGGGAGTTAAGCTAAGTTGCTGCAACTCATAATGTAAACGTGGGGTGGGTGTGCAGTGCAGTACTTTGCAGGGAAGGGATACAGTGACCAGACAAAATGGATTGGTAAAGGATTTAAAGGAGGTATTCTTTAAAAGAGTGGAAACAGAGGTTTCAGGAACCCTATAACTGGTACAGCAGGAAGCCAACCCCTCCCCACCCCAACCTTATTGGAGGAGGGGGGATGGTGATGTCCCAGCAACAGGTTTGCTGGGGACCAGGATGGGTAAAGGGGGAGGGCTCATGGAAGCCCCTCAGGTATATATTGAAATGATGATGGAATTACCTGCACTGTACACTTTTATCAGCCAGGTTCTCCCAGACGTTTAAAAATAAAGTTGCAGCCTAATTAAACCACATCCAGTGTTTCCTGTCCTCCTCCTGGCACGGCCGGACAAAGATTTGCACAAATAACAAGAAAACCAGCCATAGTGAAGCTGTCTAAGCAGTAATTGCTGTCAAATGAACAAAGTAAAGAAACCAGGTTGGTGTTATGTTTAACAACAGTAGGTAACAAACTTTTCATACAGAAATGGGAGTTTAAAGTTGATGGTATCCCTTAAAGCACACGTCAGCTGTAAGGTATGCATATAAAATCCTGTGGTCCAGATGTCGGGGTACAGTGTGGCTGCTTTCAGTCAAATCACACGCAGATTCTGGGCATGAAGCCATCATAACTGCACATGTGAGGATCACACCAGAGTGGCAAAGAGTTGGCACTGCTGCTCCCATAGTATGCCTCTCTCATACCACTGCTGCCAGCATAGGAAGTTTCGATGGGTCTTCCCATCCAATTCAATAAGGACAAATGCAAAGTACTCCACTTAGGAAGGAACAATCAATTGCATACATACAAAATGGGAAATGACTGCCTAGAAAGGAGTACTGCAGAAAGGGATCTGGGGGTCATAGTGGATCACAAGCTAACTATGAGTCAACAGTGTAATACTGTTGCAAAAAAAGCAAACATAATTCTGGGACATATTAGCAGGAGTTTTGTAAGCAAAACACAAAAAGTAATTCTTTCGCTCACTCCATGCGATTACGGCCTCAGCTGGAGTATTGTGTCCAGTTCTGGCTGTCACATTTCAGGAAAGATGTAGACAAACTTGAGAAAGCCCAGAGAAGAGCAACAAAAATGATAAAGGTCTAGAAAACATGACTTATGAAGGAAGATTGAAAAAATTGGGCTTGTTTAGTCTGGAGAAGAGAAGACTAAGAAGGGACATGATAACAGTTTTCAAGTACACCAAAGGTTGTTACAAGGAGGAGGGAGAAAAATGGTTTTCCTCAACCTCTGAGGATAACAAAAGAGTAACGGGATTAAATTGCAGCAAGGGCAGTTTAGGTTGGACATTAGGAAAAATTTCCTAACTGTCAGGGTGGTTAAGCACCGGAATAAATTGCCTAGGGAGGTTGTGGAATCGCCATCATTGGAGATTTTTAAGAGCAGGCTAGACAAACACAGGTCAGGGATGGTCCAGATAATACTCAGTTCTGCCATGAGTGCAGGGGACTGGACTAGATGACCTCTCGAGACCTTTCCAGTGGTACGATTCTATGATACCCTATACCTCGAACTATGGTTGGTATATCACTTATTTGGGATTCTTGTAAGTAGGGAAGCACAAGCACTGTCACTGTATATGTGCATACACCCACCCACCCACCCCCGTCTCTCAACTGAGCTGTGTTTCTCAGTCACAGCAGAGGAGCTGGACTATTTACTGTATCATTAAAGTCAGATGAATGGCAAAGAGGAATTATTGTACATGTTGAACTCAGTGGGAAAAAATGCAAACAATGTTTACAAGTTGTTAAAAGTAAAATATCGAATAGGCTTGACTGGCTACCTTTGTAAGATTTTATTACTTTTCCGTATAACATCCAGTGGAGTTAAACTCCTGCTATGACGTTTCCTTTCTATCAGGAGGAATGGCGTTCGGTTTTATATTACCCAGTTGTAGAATTTATCACTTTCATCTTTCTGCCATCTGCAGGATATTGAAAATGAAATGAAAACAGAAACAAAATTTTAACATGAGGGGAACACCTGATGGATGAAGTTATTCAAACATCAAGAATGTGCGGTATTGCACATTCTCACTGTCACAGCCTTTGTTGAAAAGGATTTCCCTGACCTTTTCTGTAACCAGCAAACAAATAAGCCCTATCTCTCAGCAGGAGAGAGCCACTGCTCCATTAGATCATTAAGCAGTTCTATTCAGACTACCCCAGTCTCCTGTCCTTGGCCCTGAAGAAAGAACTGGCACCAATCCAATCAGTCAGATAGAAGGAAGGCAAATGTGCTTTCGTACAGTACAGCTTGAAATGTCACAGCAGGATGAAAGTCATGGAACAGACAGCAGTGAGGAAAAGATGTGGTGCTACATGAGGGGTAGTGTTCCAACAACGAAAGGCTGGTTTTTCAGTCTGCCAAACAACGTAATGACTCATCCAGGCAGAAAAATATTACCACCATGGGAATATTTGGAATGTCTCAGTCTGAGAGTAATTAGGGACTAAACTACACCGGCATGCTTCAGTGAAGAAATGAGAAAATAAGCAATACCTCTGTCAAGTTCTGATTGGCGAGTATTAAATGAATATGGGTTTCTATCATCTCTGACCACAAACTAGTAACTTGCAGCAGATTGTCAGAATGGAGAAATATTTCCACTTTCTCATAAAATACGACAGCACAAAAAAACCTGGTGAAGTGAAAAATGTTGCAGTTGGCAGTAAGAGTTTTAGAGAAAATCATTACCATGATTATATAATTTAATCCTTGTAACAGGCGCTTGCACATAGCATTTTCCACCTCTAATTACACTGTCTGCAAAGGAAAAAAGAGAAGGGGAGGAGAGGAGGGGCAAAAGTGGCAAATGCTGACAGTTTCACTTTATGAATAACTACTATATACAAATCACTAAACGAAGAGCACAAATGTTTAATGGAATTATTGTGCTACTTATCGGTTGTATAAATGTAAATACTTTGGCAAGAAGGACAAACATTCTTTTGTATTTCTAAATTGTGCACAATTTGTAGTCATTAAGCAAGGCAAAAGGCCTTTTTTTCTTTATAATTGTAAAGTGACATTATAATTAAATTGTATAACCTCGGCAGCATCTGCAATTAAAGGATCACTTACAAGCTGGCTGGACAAAGTGCACCACATTAAACTACAAAACTGAGTTACACATCAATAACCCTTCATTCCAATGGCCAGGTCAGAACCTTAGTAACCTGAAAATAAATAAATATTATTCAGAGTAGAAAGATTTAGAAGGTCACAAATAAAAACAGCTTACAAGATCAAAAGTCCCAAGGTTATTTCAGACTATATTCTGAAACCTGAAAAGACACTTGTTTGACTTCCTTCATCAGGACAGACACTTGTAGTTCTACTCTGTTGCATTCAAATCCCCAAATCAAAGTGAAGGGCAAACACAAATCGCCTCTGCACAATGTGAACAACCCCCATTAGGCCAGATTAATAAATTCTAACAGATGTATGGGCTAACACAATATTCAGCTATTGACATAAATATAAATATACATTTAAAAAAAAATAACCTACTTTAGTAAAACTACCTGTGCAATAAAAATTAATGAACTCCAAATGATTCTGCACAGCTCCACCAAATTGCATTTTCAGGCTCACATCTTCAGGACATGCTGAGGTGGTTTGATGCATTCCCGCAATTCATCTTCCTGCTAAGCCAATTTTAATTTAAATGCAATTAAAGGCTCAAAATGAACATTATGTATTAGATAAAGCCCTGAATCTGCAGACTATCATAAATATGATTTTTGGAAAAATTAATTACAAGCCATTAGGGTACAAGTCATCTTACTGCAAATGTTGAGTTAAACTGCAGAATTAGTTTGTTCGTTCCATTAAATGTTAAATACTGATTTGAAACTTTGCTCCAATTTAATAGCAGTAGGTCAGTATAAAAGAAAAAAATTCTCTCTAAAATAAACTTATGAGATTCTGGAGACTTATCCATTCACATTAATTGAAAATATGCAGCCTTTAAAAACAAATTTTAAAAAGTGAGTTTTTGATGTCTTTTGGTCAACTAGAATGATATTACTAATTAATAAAGCACTGCACAATTTCCTTGTGTTTCTACTTGCATACACTAGCAGAGTATAATACAGATTAATACAGAAGACTTAATTGGTATAAAATTATCTCAAATGAAAATTCGAAACGAAAATCAACATTATGCTACCTGCAGTATCTGGACGGTATACAAGTTACAACAGTAATGCTTACATAAAATACATTCTAGGCCTAAAAAAGAAAGCTTCGTGAAACTTAAATAAGAGATCAAGCTTGCAATTTTGTCACTTGCTGTGAGCTGGAGCCTGCAAATTCAGCTCTCTCCAGGCATACCAGCAAAAGGATAGGAAAGTGCTATGTTATTTCTGTCTTTGAGCAATGTTACATTACTGTTACAATTTTAACTTTTTATTGTGCATGTTACAGTGTGTCAAACTAATCTCCACCGCTGCTAGCAATGCTCCTGTGAGCCTAGCACAGATCATTGGCATTTGCCATGATTCAGATTTATTTAATCTAGCTTGTTTTACACACCTACGAGTAAATGTACCAGTTTTAAAACTAGATGAAATTACAACCATGTGATGCATTTTATAATATATATCTTTAAAAGCATACAATACATTGTGCAGACAAAAAATCATGAACATAGCCCTCAGAGATACACAAGAGTTTTATCAAATTCACCAACTTCTCCATCTCATTACCCACTTTGTTTTTTAATACTGACATATAGCTACTATATTCTTCCCATACCATAACCCAGAATAGATTAAAGGGAAATCTCTTACCCAACACCCACCAAAAACTGACAATTTTGTATCCACAATATGTCAGATGTGTGCATTTTTCATTAACTTCTAATTTATCATTAAAAAGAAAAGCAATGCCATGGCTGGTAAAATAAAGACATTAATCTAATAATAATTACTTATAAATGTTCATGCTGCTTAGAAGAACTGAATGTATCACATACAGTACAGGGGTCAAGGTAACTTTTAAAAAAACTTTATTAAATCACAGCTTTCATTAGTGACATGACTTGATTTAGGTATGAATGTTAAAAACATGTTGTCCCCACTCTCACATGCCCATCTCCTGGGTTTGACTTAATTTTGTCTGATTGAATATCTGCCTTCTCCTTATCTGAGCCCTCCCACACAACTCTTACCTCCTCCAGGGGACTGTGTTTGTTTGCTTCAGTCCATTTATTGTCTTTTGCCTTGTCTACCTCCATCTCAAGTTACTAATGTGCCAACTTCTGGACTTTAGCAGATAACCTCTGTGCAGTGGGAGTTTAATGAAATATACAGTAGTTGAGCTGGATGCCTGTTATTCTGGCAATTCCACTTCACACTGTGAGGCCATTATATCAAGTTCCCTAACCTCATAAAATATGAAAAATGGTTACCTTCTAAAGATATGGTTATAACATACTGTCTGCACCTAAACCCTTATGCAATATGATGTAAATTGAAGAGAACAAAAATTCAACTGTAAAATAAATTATTCTACTCCTTGACTCCTTTCATTTCATCAATTCAAAAACCTGAGCAATGATTAAATCTCACTGAAAAGCATAACAATTTCCATAACTCAGTTATGTTGCAGATCTGCAGTTTTCATTGGCTTCCAATTTCTTAAGACTGCTGTGGTGTGATCCATTTACAGAGACATACCATGGTCCTTTCTTGCATAAAATGGGGCAAGACACTTTAGGATGGCACTAGCCTAGGCAAAATGCACTCACAAGAGAGAGGGAGGCCCATCTCAAGAGTAACTTAGCTGCCACTGTGTGGTGAGCATTGTTCTGTGGGGCAAGCATATAAACAACATACATTATTTATTGAGCTAAAATTAAACTGCCCTAGCACCTTGTTTCCATCAGCAATTCTGTAATTGAGAAATATCTGAAGATGCAGCTTCTGATTGGATATCTTGCCATTTTCAACTTTTTTTACGGGGATAATCCTATACCTGCCTCTCACAAGTATTTAAGTTCAGCTCTTTTATCATCCTACATGTGTGGGAAACCTTGAAGAGAAAAGAACCTGGGGCCTGATCCCTGTCCCACTGAAGTCAACAGGCATCCTTCTGCTGCCTTCAGTGAGCTATGATTCAGGACCCTGGTGAGCAAAGCCACACTCAGAATAGTCCTAGTTTAGTTCCCTTATTTTCATATTGTATACGTGTCATCCAAAATGTGAGAAGAGCAGACACATGTTGCCCTCTCCATTTTAACCCTTTATTTGTATAGTATATTCTGGGATAGCAAAAGCTAGTTAGAAATGTAAAGATTAAATATTTTATCTACAGATTGTCCTTAAATGAAAACCCCTGGTCAAACTTTGGGAAAATTCAGATCCAGACCAGAACTATGTGTCTCGTATTCATTTAAATGATATCATAATTGCCATAATAAGTCTGCCATGAAAATTCTTCAAACGTTGGTCAGGTGAACTCCTAGCTAAATTTAATTTTACTTTTGTACGTTACGGATGCTCTTATTTTAATTTTTTGTCAGTTACTTGGGTAACCTCATACTACTGTCACTAAACACTCAACATAAAAAAAAGAAAATACCCTCAGTCAAGCACAAAGCTTCTAAAACTCACCACAGTGTAGTGAGTTTTGAAGTGTGTTGTCTGACACAGATGACAACACCCTATAAAGAAAGTACAGTGGGAAGAACAAGAGAGATGACTTCATCCACCAGGAGATGCCTCTAACTCGGATGGAAGATGAACGCATAGCAACACTACATAGGAAGTAAAAGAAAATACCACATCTAATGCTACAAAACGATACAGGAGATAAAATGAATTGTTGTACAGATTTTCAAACAAATCACCTTCCACTGGCTCAAGCTTACTAATGTTTGCCCACTATATTTGTACTTTCCAAATAATTATGCTACTAAACAAGTAGAAAAAGTCAAACTCTGCCAAACTTGGCTGCCCACGAAGCTGTTGAAACCATGAGGTTCCAGTTCAGAACAAGATCTCTGTGACAGCATGAGCTCATTCTAAATAGCTATGTGTTCTGCCATGTGAATGTTAATGAATGCGTTGTTGTTTGTTATCATATAATGTTATTTGATGTTCTATGCAAGGTATGAAGGTATTATTAAAATCAGCATTTCATTTTTTTATTACATTTCAAACTTTGAACGTTACTTTTATAATCTCCTCATCCCCACTATTGCTTCCTTCCAAATCTCACAAACCATAATTCAAGCTTGATTCTCTGCACACTATCATGTCCCAATCACTTCCCCATCTTCATTCACTGGGTCTCAGTGTATTATTCCATTTACATCTGCACTCCAACAATTCTCAGACCCCATCATGCCCCAGTTCCTCACATTACATCATGACCCACCAACACATCACTCTATTTCCACACCTTACAGCATTTCTTAATCATCATTTATAAATCAAAACTGCACCTCCCCACACACTTCATCGTCTCAAATCCTCACCTCTTGTCTCTTGACCCCTCCCAATCCTTTTACTCCCCACTTTAGATTCCAACTCCAGCTTTCCAACCACTTTCTCCCTTCCCTTTCCTACCTTCTCAGAAGCTCCAGATACAATTTCTCTCTTCTTTCACTTTCTTTTCCAATCCTTCCTCCCTGTCCTACCCTTATCTCTGAGTGCTAGCAACCACAGATTCCCTCCTCTGGAATATATACCCACTCACCATTTTGTCTCAAAGGCCTGACAGCAGAGCTCCATACCAACAACGGAATGGGATGTATTAAGGCTAATCATGCATCTTGAGCCACAAATGCAAATCTTTCTAGACTGGTCACATGACAAAAACTTTCAAACACCACAGGAGAGATGAGTTTTAAGACTGGCATAGCCAAAACCACCCCCCACCATCATTCCTTACGGTGCTAGGAATTACTACAATTAGCCATGCAGTCTCAAACTGAAGCTTTTCAAACCCATTTCTTTCCCACAGAAAACCAAGCACTATGAGGCATGGATAAGCCTGGGGAACTAAGTTGCCCATTTCATCCCTGTGCATGAGTTGTTTACATGAGTATAGGCATGTTTTTTATTGCTGGCCTTTGGGTTTCAAACACAAGTAGTATGAAGTTCCCCACACTTTTAAGCACAAAAATAAACCAACAGCACTTATATTTTCATATATTGATTGATTTTAAGGCCAGAAGGGACCAGTAGACCATCTAGTCTGACCTTCTGTATACTGCAGACCATTAAATTTGATCCAGTTACACCTGTATGGAGCCCAATCATTTATTTTAAAAATAGTCTCTCTCTAACACACACACACCTTCCTTAGCTTGCCAGGAATTTTTTTTCAAAACACTTAGTTTTAAAACTCACAGAGTAAAGAATGGATTTGGATCAGATATAGCTTTGTTAGATCTCAAGGACTGACATTAATTACAATCAGTTTTAAAAGCACAAGTTACAATATATCATTCTAGGTTTTATTTTCTATTATGCTAAGGATCTGTAAATTACATACTTTATTGATAAATGCTAAAAGATGCCCAATATTTTTTCTACACGCCTCTGTCTCTGTGGTGCTTCTTTTTGTGTGCTTTTCTAAAAGGTTTTGGTATTCTTAAAAAAATTCTATATAATTTATTATTTGATGCCTGTGTTTTATCTGTGGAGAGCACCCCCTACTTGTAATTATTTCAACAGCTTAATAAAAATGAATGAAGAAAGAAAAGAGGCACAAATTACATTCAAGGTGTTGGAAGTAAAGACAGTTCTAATAGCGCAACCTCTGAACATGAAAATAACAAGCAATAAAAAGGTACTGCTAACCATTCTTTAGGTCTGTTTAGGGTCAGGAGAGTACTAACTGCTTAGTTTATGCAGCTGCCTAAACACATTTAGAACCAAGACCTTTCTGAACACCTACTGAGTATGGCCTGCAGCCATCCAGCTGCATCAGGGGTATTGTGTGCTGTCTTACAGAGCTAACTTCTTTTCAACAGTTGGGCCATTAATCTTATATTCTTTCCACACGTGTGCAGTTATGTTCCCCTACACATGTGTGTAAGTACTGTAGGTTTCACAAAGGTACATGATAAGTTAAAAAAACCTGAAAAAATAAAAGCAATCTCCATTAGTTGGGAGTCTCTTTGCTGGTAGGGTTCCCATACTGCCACTTTCCTTCACCAACATTGCAGATACACTGTGAAATATTCAGGGAAACATCCCACTGCGATAGTGGCAGCTGCCTCCCTTTCAGGAATGACGTCACTCAGCAGAGGTAATCATGTAACAGTGGCACTTCTATATGGGAGCAAAATGTGCAATCTCTTTCTGCAGTGGATATAGATATTAATACTTATGGACAGTGGTAGTTCAGGAAGTAAAACACTGAAAATGAAGCTCTAATGTACACTGAATTGCATTACCTTTAGTGCTGTATATTAAAAGTATCTGCAGTCAAGTGACTGGATTGTCTTAGCTCCACAGATCCACTGCATTTACCAAATACTGGGAACACTAATACTACTATAGGAATATCACAGGAACAGCATTAAAATCTTCAGGACAAGACTTCCCATGAAATGAATATGTTTTCATGGGAAACTCTAGCCCTATGAACAGAAACCTAACATGCAGACTGAAAACTATGGAACCTAATATAATGTTAACATGAAAGCAACTGTATCAGCATACTATGCGATGCATACACATATAGTATTGGACCCAACACTGATTTCACTTACACTAGTGAGAATCAGGAATAACTCCATTGAAGTCAATAGTGTTACCCAGCTGTAACATTAGTATAAATGAGATGTGAATCAGGCCTATTATTAATGGAACGTGTAACAGGACACTAACAAAAGGAAACAAGGTTGAGATATTTCAGGATCCTGCTATTTGTAGATAAATTATTATTAAACCCCACGCTATCCTAAAGTAGGAGTTTGACATAGTATATTGAGCTAAGCAAGGGAAATTAGACTCAGGGGTCAGTGCCACTGTTTTTTTAACTTACTCTTAGAGTGCCTACATAATTAAAGAATTTTTCAACTGTAGACAATTTCCAGAATGAATACTGGACTGAAAGAAGTGATGCTTTATCAGTTCAAGACAAAATAGCCTTTTATCACCATTTTGAGTTTTTCTTGTCCCCTAGTCTTCATCTTTTTCTCATTCTCTGGTTCTCATTGCTCTCCCTGAGTTTGGTTGACTCATCTACCTTGGCATTTATATGGTCCTGTCATAATAGTAACTGAATGACTCAAATAACAATGAATTTATCTTCACAGCACCATTGTGAGGTAGAGAAATATAATTATCCCCATTTTAGAGATAAGGAACTAAAGGCAGACTGAGATTAACTGATTTGCCCAAAATCATGCAAGAAGTTTAAAGGAGAGCCAGAAACTGTACTCTTACCTCTTTACTTCCAGTCCCATGTCTTAATCACAAGATCATCCTTCCTCTCTCGTTCATAAGCCATTCTGTTCTCCACCTTTTTTTTCAAATTCACCGTGATTCCTTCCATTTTTTTTATCGTTCTTAAGATATCCATCTCACCTTTCTCTAACTTCTTCAACCCTTCCCTTCCCCCTTTGCAAGAGATCATCTGTCTCTCCTCTGACCTCCATCTTGATTTTACGCACTAGGTCGTGGATCTCTCTTTCCCTCTGCCTCTCCTCTCTTTTCTTCTGGTTCCACTCCCTCCCCACACCTCGTATCTGGTACCCTGGATCATCTGCTGATAATGATGTTCCCAGGACATGGTCTCAGAAAATGTGAGATTTTTACTTCTGGTAGGCTGCCTCATTATGTGTCTAGCCCTCTCCCAATGCCTTTGCTCAGTTAGCCTGGGACTACAGGCCTTTGACTGGTTGAATTTTATTCTTAGGTTGTAATGTGCTTTATTGGAAGGCACTAGATACATTAGTGGACTACCTCCTACTTGCCATGGTCAATGGACTAACAATCATACTCATGGCACCGGATCTCTCAACAATGAAGCTGTTGCCATGTTGGGGTGAGTGAAAGTGTACTGTTCTGGTTCAGATACTGTCTCTTGGAACAATCCTAGAGGAGCATGATGGAGCAACTTCACATCTCTTACTTTTGGTGTCTCACAAGGCTCTATTCTCTTTCACATTCTAAACAACAAAAATGTAACACAATGAGACCGTGAGAGACATTATAGCCTTTAAAAGCAGCAAAGAATCCTGTGGCACCTTATAGGCTAACAGACGTTTTGCAGCATGAGCTTTCGTGGGTGAATACCCACTTCTTCGGATTCTTCGGACTTGCATCTGAAGAAGTGGGTATTCACCCACGAAAGCTCATGCTGCAAAACGTCTGTTAGTCTATAAGGTGCCACAGGATTCTTTGCTGCTTTTACAGATCCAGACTAACACGGCTACCCCTCTGATTATAGCCTTTAATGCTGAGAGCATTCAGGCAGCACCCACCATACAGAATGTGGAGGCCTCAAAGTTTGTGTACAGCTACCTTGGCTTTGCCCAGCCTGCAGCTGTTTAGATACAGCCCTTGAGTTTCTGGAAGCAATTCTTCCCCTTTATGTATACATACAGTTGACATGCATCTATTAAAGACCTGATCTTACAAGTCCTTACTCATGAGAACAGTCATTACTCATGCAAACTGCCCCATTGAAACTATTCATGTAAAGGTTTGCTGGATGATGCCCTTAAGTTGCTCTTTGTGTATTTTATTGGTTTGTCTGTTTATCTTTATTCTGGCTTACTCATTTACAACTCATTGTCTGCAATTTATAAGAAAACCTACCCATCACTGTGTGTTACACTATAAAAACCCAGATGAAAGAACATTATTTACTTCCTTCTACTCCCCATTCCACCGGGCCGTTTGACGAAGTACTGTACACTGTTGCCAAGCTGTTAAAGTGTGTACGGTAAGTAGCAATTCGAAACCAGCATAACTTCTCCTCTGGAGCCTCTGTTGTTTCTACAACTTTTTCTACACACAACCAAATGAAGTCAATAGGATTTGATTTTGCATGAGAAAAATACTGAAAATTTGTTACATATTCTATTAAAAATAGTTCCAAAACATAACTAGTGTAAAGTAAATATCACAGCTGTTACACTTTTCTTTCAATAGTAAAAGTATCAATCCAGTTTTTTTAAAAGCAGCAATTATTCAGACTTTTACAATTAAGTTATTTTACAGCTATAGCCCAGCACACATACAAAGAAATGCATTTGTAATGGCTAAAAATCTATGTATGTCTATATGGAAACCTGGAAACCTACCCTGTGGAAGGCTATAGGGCTAATACTCCGGTAAAGAAAACAGCAAACATCAATAGCTATGTGAAAATAAACTCTAACTTACACAAGCTAAGGCTTCAATCCTAGAAAGACGTATGCATGCACTTAACTTTATGTACTTGAGTACTCCTATTGACTTTAATAGGGCTGCTCACCTGCGTAAAGCTAATCATGCATGTAACTCATATATGTAAAGAATTTGGACCTAAATCAAGGAAACCCTGCACAATACTTGGCCTTTATGCTAATTTTAAACCTTAATTTAATTCAAAACTGCTAATTTAAAAAACCCTAAGGGCTTGGCTACACTTACAAGTTGCAGCGCTGGGAGTTACAGCGCTGGTCATGCAGCTGTGTAGGGCCAGCGCTGGAGTGTGGCCACACTGACAGCTACCAGCGCTGCAGTGTGGCCACACTTGCAGCACTTTCCAGCGCTGTATTGAGAGGTGCATTATGGGCAGCTATCCCACAGAGCACCTCGTCCCATTTTGGCGCTGAGTATTGTGGGAAGGGGAAGGAAGTGTGTGGGTCATTCCGCTTCCTGTGCCAACGCCCCGTGGTGCGTCGCGTCACATCCCAGCATTCAGTCTTTCCGGCAACATTTGGCGCCATTGTGAGTGTCTTTCTGTTTTACTCTCTGTGTGTGAATCGCGATTTCTGTGGGAAATGGAGCCCGAGCTGCTGAGGACTGTGCTGATGAGTGTTGCCAGCACAACACGTTTGGCAGTCGAGCTATTCCTTCAGCTCCAAAGTGACAGTGAGGAGTCCGACGATGATATCGATATGGATTTGCCTGCCGCGTGTGACACTACAGTGCTTGTGGCATTCACGGAAATGCTCAGCACCGCTGAACGCCGCTTTTGGGCTCGGGAAACAAGCACTGACTGGTGGGATCACATCGTCATGGAAGTCTGGGATGACGAGCAGTGGCTACAGAACTTTCGTATGAGAAAAGCCACTTTCATGGGACTGTGTGCTGAGCTCGCCCCCACTCTGCGGCGCAAGGACACAAGATTGAGAGCTGCCCTGACGGTGGAAAAGCGGGTGGCTATTGCAATCTGGAAGCTGGCAACTCCAGACAGCTACCGGTCGGTCGGGAACCAGTTTGGAGTGGGAAAGTCGACCGTTGGAATCGTGTTGATGCAAGTTTGCAAGGCAATTAATCGCATCCTGCTAAGAAAGACCGTGACTCTGGGGAGCGTGCAGGACATTGTGGATGGCTTTGCACAAATGGGTTTCCCTAACTGTGGAGGGGTGATAGATGGGATGCATATTCCTATTCTGCCCCCCCCCCAACCTGGCATCAGATTACGTTAATCGTAAGGGGTATTTCTCTATGGTTCTCCAGGCGCTTGTGGATCACCGTGGGCGTTTCATTGACATTTACACAGGCTGGCCTGGAAAGGTGCATGATGCACGCATCTTTCGGAACAGTGGCCTGTTCAGGAAGATGCAGGCAGGGACTTTTTTCCCAGACAGGAAGATCACAGTAGGGGACGTCGAAATGCCCATTGTGATCCTTGGAGACCCCGCTTACCCGTTACTGCCTTGGCTCATGAAACCCTATACAGGGAAGCTTGACAGGAGCAAGGACCGGTTCAACTACAGGCTGAGCTGGTGCCGAATGACTGTGGAGTGTGCTTTTGGCCGTTTAAAAGCGCACTGGAGATCCTTGTATGGGAAGCTAGACTTGGGGGAAAGCAGCATCCCCGCGGTTATATCCGCTTGCTGTACCCTCCATAATATTTGTGAAGGGGTGAAGGGAAGGGTGAAACATTCAGTCAGGCATGGACCACCGAGGTTCAAGTCCTGGAGGCTGAATATGCACAGCCAGAGAGCAGGGCTAATAGAGAGGCCCAGCACAGGGCTTCAAGGATTAGGGATGCCTTGAGGGAAGAATTTGAGGCTGAAAGCCAACAGTAATGTTTGCTGCCTTGCATGGGAGTGAAGTGCACTGTTTACACTGTTATTCTATTATCCCTAAAATGATTTGCAGTGCCTGTTTCTTTACTGGGCTAAGGTATCTTTCACTATCTTCTATAATAAAGACTGTTTTCAAAGCCAAGAATTGTTTTATTGAAAAGAAAAAAACTTCCTTGACAGACAGACAGACACACACAACACTTCATGAACACAAGAGGGCAGGGGTGTGGGTTGGTGAACTGCACAGTCACAAGTTTGCATATGTCCTGTCTGGAGTGCTGTGCAATGAATCCTGCACTTCAGGGTGCATAAACTGCATGGTGATGGGGGTTGAGTGCAGAGGGTAAGGGTTGTAGTTATCAGGGCTGGTTGGTGAACGTACAGGTGTTGGAGGCAGCTGGTGGTGGTAAGAACCTGGATGCTGGGGACATTGGGGCACAAGGCAAAAAGCTTTGGGACGGGGGGATGGGGTGGGGGAGTAGCACGGTAGTGCTCTGCTTGCATGGCAACGAGTGACTCGATAGAGTCCGCTTGGCACGACAGGATGCTTAGCAGCTGCTCTGTGCTTTTCCTCTTGGCCACTGAATTTCTCTTGCGGATCCTGCTTTCTTTTTCTCTCCACTCCTGCAAGTTTTTACTCTCTCTAGCAGAGTGAGCAATAACAGTTTTCAGCATGTCCTCCTTGCTCTTTCGGGGATTTTTCCTCAAATTCTGCAGTTTCTGTGCTGTGGTACATCTGGTCAGTCCAGCAGTCAAGGTCACTTTAGAAAGGCAGAAATGACAACATTTAACAGGGTAGCATTGTTTTCATTATCTCCAGACAGTAATTCCCACACACTGAAGGAGTTCTTAGTCCTCACTTTAGCATTCTTTTACCACACACATAACACAACAGAAGACATGAAATGGTGAGTGAGGTGTGCTGCATAGAGGGAGAAGTGGGGCTTGAGTGATAGAGGGGTGCTGGTTGCTTCGGGAAAGTGCACTGAAGAGCTGCAGTGATAGAGGGGTTGAGTGAAGATGCAGCTGCAGGGGTGATCTTCACTATCTCCCTATCTCTATCACTATCTTCACTAAAGAGTCTCCCAACATTTTTCACAGGAGTTAATCCTGGAAGATATCTCCCTGCTGCGGGTCACTAGGGAAGAGCGGGAGGCTCTTCTACAGCAATGTTGATTCCGCTCTGGACCCTATGCAGCTTGCCTGTGTTCAGCAATGGTCCCCCCACCCCTCGCGGCACAGTGGCGCGGACGCGTTAGCCTGACTGGGACAAGGACCACAGTGGCTCTCCCTATAAACCTGCGCAGGCATATTGCCCACGCTCTGGCTGAAACTTTTGAGGAGATTACTGCAGCCGATTACCGTGACGTGATAGACCACATCAATGGGCTATTCCACATCTAGGCTGGCATGCATGCAGCCCTAACCCCCCTTCCTCTCCAGAAACATTTCCACCCAGAAAATAAAAGCCGCTTACCGGTAACCCGCTGCTCTGCTTGTTCTTCTGCAACTGCTGGCTGCTGCGATTGGGTACTTTCCTCCTGGCTTGAGAAGAGCTCCTGGCTGCATGCCCCCTGGGACTCTGGGGTGTCTTCCCCCATCCCAGTAGCTTCACTCGTGTTTTCCTCCCCCCCCACCGCCTCCGCCTCCTCCTCCTCCTGTCCCCCACCCTGCTCAGAAGTGTCCATCGTGGTCCTGGGATTGGCAGTGGGGTCACCCCCAAGTATCGCGTCCATCTCCCTGTAAAAACGGCAGGTCGTGGGGGCAGCTCCGGATCGGCGATTGCCCTCGCGGGCTTTGTAATAGGCACTCCGCAGCTCTTTAACTTTAACCCTGCATTGTAGTGCGTCCCGATCATGGCCCCTATCCAGCATGGACCTTGATACCTGCTCAAAGATATCGTAATTCCTACGGCTGGAGCGCAGCTGGGACTGCACAGCTTCCTCCCCCCAAACACTAATGAGGTCCTGCAATTCGCCAGTGCTCCATGCTGGGGCTCGTTTGCCGTGTGGAGGCATGGTCATCTGTAAAGATTAACTGATTGCACTCCACACACACCTGGCTGCAGCAAACAGGAAGGAGATTTTTAAATTTCCCGGGGCATTTAAAGGGCGGGTCACCTGAGGCAAGAGCAGTAGAGTGCAAACTGATGAGCAGAGTGGCTGAACAGGAATTCTGGGATAACTCCTTATTCCCTGGAGGACAATTACAGCGCTGGTGAGTGTCCACACCTGATGAGCAGAGCTGGATCACCAGCGCTGCACTCCTTATACCCCAACCCGGATGGGTTTTCAGCCAGCGCTGCAACCAGGGAGTTGCAGCGCTGGTTGTGCCCTGCAAGTGTGGACGGGGTGTAATTGCAGCGCTGGAAAGCCTCCACCAGTGCTGCAACTTGTAAGTGTAGCCAAGCCCTAAAAGATGAGGGAGGGGACAAATGGAAACTATAACAGACTTAACTATATTGTTGCTACCAGGTATTACAATAACATACTGATGACAAATTAACAAAACTGACTGAAACCTCAGACACATGCTGGTATAATTAAACATTCTGTTTTCCTTTACAAGAGGCTTAGTAGAAACAGGACAACAATTAAAAAGTGAGCATTTCTGTTCTTCAGAGAGCAGAAAACCCAATCACTTGAACTTATCAGGCGGTGTTTGTTTTGTAACAGTTATTTTACATGCGCCAAGAGTGTAGGGCATGCACACCAACCAATAGGGCAGCTCCAAAGGGTTCTTGTGAAAGTGTGTAAAATATCATTGCCTTCAGTTTCTTTAAATGGAAACACTGGATGATTTTAATACAAGAACTGAAAGACTCTTGAGAGGCTGACTGCTTAGGATCCTCCCTTCCCTTTCAGTGTTTTTTTGTTTTATATTTATATCGTTTACCTTCTACAGCCATAAATCATATAACTGAAGTAATCAGAGACTGCTGGGACACAGCGTTACAGAGCAGAAAAACATACACATCCCTTTTAAATCAACATGTTAGCTAAAAAATAAAAAGTAAGTATTTAATTCTCATATCCATTTTAGATAATCAGTCTTCTGCTGTGCTCAGGTGTAGAATACACAAAGTGTTCTCATTAATAACTAACTCCACACAGGCTGATGACAGACGGAGTGTTATCCTAAGTGTTTTCTATAACCTCTAACTTAAGATGGCCTGATATTCTTGACGCTCACTCACTTAGCTTGATAGTTGTAATAATAATAAAAAATACCTTGCATTTCTACAGTATCTTTTATATTAAGATCCAAAGATGTTTTACAAACATTAGCTAAGGGTATATCTACACTTCAGAGTGTACCAATGCATGAGGACCCAAGCTAGACAAGCATGCCTCCAAGCATCCACACTGCAGAGCTGAAAGACCTGTACCGATATAGGCACATCTACACTGGTGCTGCAGTTCAATGGTTTTGGTGCTAGGAGTTCTAGAAATGTGTCCAAGGGTTCTTAGTACCTCACTAATTTGAGCTGCTCTAATGATTGATTTGCAGTGTATTGTGGGAGAACTTGTCTGTCCTTCGTGTGGAAGTGTTCTTAGCCAGCCAATACATTTAGCTAAGACATTTCTAATCTCTGCATTTTCCCCAGATGTAGACTGGCACTTCTAGTATAGGACAACTAGCACGGCATGGTGAGATCACATCATGCAGATCTGGGATAATCAGGAGTGTCTCCAGAATAAGAGGAATCAGACCTTTATGGAGCTGTGTGAGAAGCTTGTCCCCATCCTCCAGCATCAAGACACGCAAATGAGAGAGGCTATACCAGTCCAGAAGTGGTTTTCTATTGCCATCTTAGCATCTGGAAGTTGGCTACCCCAGACTGCTACAGGTCTTTGGGTAACCAATTTGGTCTTGGCAAGTCAACTGTCATTCCTGTAGTTGTGGAGGTTTGTGGGGAAATTAATACTGTGGTGTTCCCACGGATGATGGACATAACCAGCATAACAAATGTCCCTGAAATAATAGCTGGCTTTCAGACAACAGGCTTCCCAAACTGCATTGGGGACATCAATGGCATTCATATGCCCATAGTTTGCCAGCTGCACAGAGCACATGAATGTGTCAACTCCAAAGGGTACTACTTGATTGTTCTTAAGGCCTTGGTCAACCACAAAGATGGGTTCATGAACATCAACTATAGGCAGTACTGGCAAGGTGCAGAGGACATTTGGCATTTACCTGTTTGGACAAGCAGGGACCTTATTCCCTCCAAATAACATGGCTGCCATTTGTGCGTCTGTGCCCAATGTTATTTTAGGGGAGCCCTCTTACTCTGTACTGCCATGGCTCATGAAACTGCACCCTGACCACAAAGCATCTGGCAGAAGAAGGTTTAATTATACAGTTTAGCAGTTTAGCATTTAGCAGTTACAAGATGGCGGTGGAGTGCACTTTTGGATCATAGAATCATAGAATATTAGGGTTGGAAGGGACCTAGTTGGAGGTCATCTAGTCAAACTCCCTACTCAAAGCAGGACCAATCCCCAACTAAATCATCCCAGCCAGGGCTTTGTCAAGCCTGACCTTAAAAACCTCTAAGGAAGGAGATTCTACCACCTCCCTAGATAACCCATTCCAGTGCTTCACCACCCCCTAGTGAAAAAGTTTTTCATAATATCCAACCTAAACCTCCCCCACTGCAACTTAAGACCATTATTCTTTGTTCTGTCATCTGCTACTACTGAGAACAGTCTAAATCCATCCTCTTTGGAACCCCCTTTCAGGTAGTTGAAAGTTGCTATCAAATCCCCCTTCATTCTTCTCTTCTGCAGACTAAACAATCCCAGTTCCCTCAGCCTCTCCTCATAAGTCATGTGCTCCAGCCCCCTAATCATTTTTGTTGCCCTTCACTGGACTCTTTCCAATTTTTCCACATTCTTCTTGTAGTGTGGGGCCTAAAACTGGACACAGTACTCCAGATGAGGCCTCACCAATGCCAAATAGAAAAGAATGATCACGTCCCTTGATCTACTGGCAATGCGCCTACCTATACAGCCCAAAAATGCCGTTAGCCTTCTTGGCAACAAGGGCACACTGTTGACTCGTATCCAGATTCTCATCCACTGTAACCCCTAGGTCCTTTTCTGCAGAACTGCTCCCTAGTCTGCAGCAGTGCATGGGATTCTTCCATCTTAAGTGCAGGACTCTGCACTTGTCCTTGTTGAACCTCATCAGATTTCTTTTGGCCCAATATTCTAATTTGTCCAGGTCCCTATGTATGCTCTCCCTACCTTCCAGCGTATCTACCACTCCTCCCAGTTTAGTGTCATCTGCAAACTTGCTGAGGGTTCAGTCCAAGCCATCCTCCAGCTCATTAATGAAGATATTGAACAAAACCGGCCCCAGGACCGACCATGGAGCACTCCAATTGATACTGGCTGGCAACTAGACATGGAGCCATTGATCACTACCCGTTGAGCCCGACGATCTAGCCAACTTTCTATCCACCTTATAGTCCATTCATCCAGCCCATACTTCTTTAACTTGTTGGCAAGAATACTGTGGGAGACCGTATCAAAAGCTTTGCTAAAGTCAAGGAATAACACATCCACTGCTTTCCCCTCATCCACAGCCCCAGTTATCACCTCATAGAAGGCAATTAGGTTAGTCAGGCATGACTTGCCCTTGGTGAATCCATGCTGACTGTTCCTGATCACTTTCCCCTCTTCTAAGTGCTTCAGATGTTTAAAGGCAAGATGGTACTGCCTACAAAACCATTTGGATGACAGTGTGACCAACGTGACCCATATTATTGTGGCCTTGCAAAACATTTGCGAGGATAAAGGCAACATTTTTCTCCTGGAGTGGGGTCAAGACAGTGTTGATTTGCAGGCAACCAGAAAGAGCACCTGTCATCACTGGGGCTGGAGCTAGGTGAGCAAGAGAAATAATGTATGTCTTGTGCACATATATCCTTGCATTGCAGGGTGACAGGGCTGAGGAAACATGATGCTGTAATGGGAGAATGCAATGCTGTGTACTGTTGTAACATATAAATCAATTTATTGCTAGTTGCTCTTGGGTTTTAGATAATTATAAGAGTTTGATATCTTTTTATTAAAAGTTTGGCTACAACTTCCTCATTCTTCTTTTCCAAGCACTCACATCCCAACTTCTTTTATAACCAAATCAATTTCTTTACAAAAAGAAAAATATTAATATGCTAAAAGTATTATGAAAATCAATGCAGGCATTCCAGCTGCCTGTCTGCAAATAACTATTTTAAAAGGTGAAAAGTGAAGTAGAGTGCAAAACTGTTAAAGTTAAAGTACAAGTGCTACGGTTTCACTGATAGTGGAAATTGATGTCCAATATGTACCTGTTCTTCCTTCCTTCTGACTGAATGGGTTGTAGAGGGATGGAGTGAACACAATATTCTGCCCTATCCAGTTCATGTAAACCCCAAAATTCTCCAGTGACTGCATTGGTTGCAGGATTCAAGAAATTCAAGACTATTTACTCTTCCCACCCCTGCTCAAAAGACTGTCATGCAAGACCACAGGCTCTGTACTTGAAGTGGCGGCAAACACCCACTCAAAGTCCTCGTAATAGGAGCTGGTAGATGGGGGGTTGCCAAACTTGTTGCTGCCATGCTTAGCCTTGAAGTAGAGGGTCTGAGATGTTTGAAATGAGTCCACTTGATCCCCATTTCCACCACCCTCTTCAAGATGTTCTCATATGAGTGAAGATTTTGGGTGCATCGCCTATAATCATGTTCCTTGCATGACTCACGCCACAGATTAACCAGAACCCTGATGTGTTCCACTGGCCTGTTAGCAGTATGTTGAGTAGGCATCTTGTAACACTATTCGGCAGACCCAGACTGATCTATGCAGCAAACAGAGCAGGCTACATGGAATGGAGATGAGTGAAAAAGGGTTAGAAGGGTCGGAACATAAAGGCGCTGGGAATTGTGGGATGGCACTGGATGACTATCTCCACATGAGCTCACCTACATGTGCTTTAGCCGCCTCCTCACTGCAAAGTGGCCAAGTACGAGCACGCCTTAAAGCAAAACACTTGCTTTAACCCATATTCCCAGCCATGCACTTGTGTATGCATGTATAGGCATGTGCTTAAGGGTTGGGATGGGGATAGCAGGAAGCATGGGATAAAATGTGCATAAATCACAGGGTAAACCTACAGTGTAGATATATCCCAAGAGACACAAAAGCCCTGAGAGTTCGGTAATGTGTACACATGTCACTTCACAGACCAATGAAAAATGGACTTGCCTCCTTGGTGAAATATTATTGATTTCTTGTCCTCAACTTATATACAGTATTGAATACCAGGTACCATTAAAAATAATGTAGGAGATGAGGTAGGCGAGCTTTAAATATCTGTGTATCTTAGGTATTTACAAAAATGACAATCACCTTAGTATCTAGGAGGCTGATTCAAAGCCCACTGAAGTCAATAGGAATCTTTCTATTAACTACACTGGGCTTTGGATCAGGTTCTAAACCGTTGAATATAGTGTAAGGGCATTAGACAAACAGAAGTGGGCTCTGCTCTCATCTTCTGCAATCATAATGCTCTTACAAAATATGCAGTGACCACAAGTTACACCTCTACCCCGATATAGCGCGACCTGATATAACACAAATTCGGATATAACGCGGTAAACCAGTGCTCGCCGGGGGGGGGGGGGGCTGCGCACTCCGGCGGATCAAAGCAAGTTCGATATAACGCAGTTTCACCTATAACATGGTAGGATTTTTTTACTCCAGAGGACAGCGTTCTATCGGGGTGGAGGTGTATTTGGACCTTGCAACACCTCCACAGTACTTACTAACACCATTCAGGGCACTAATTCAGTAAAACATCACTTCTTGCAGCAGTATGCCTTTCCTTGAAGGTCTCTCATTAACATAGTGAGCTTGCCTAGTTTTGCTTAACTTTAGAGTTCTAATATGATCACATTCAAAGAGGTATTGCTGCAGGCTTTTTACATTTTCATTTTAATATAAATGAAAGAATTTAAAATAATAAAATAATATTAAAATTAAAAAATATATTAAGCAGAAGGGGGCTGATCTACCTTTTACTAGGTTTGTACAGACCAAGGGCACATTTAGACCCTGAAACTGCTATAGATACTGTAGTTTAAGGTGTAAACCTAACTCCTGTTACAAACTTTCTCAAAATTTTTCTTTTTAGTTCCCCTATTACATGAGAAGCACTTAGAAGAGACCCTTTGGGAGTTCAGAAGACACAACGAAGAAACACACTATACAAGCAGCTGATATGAAAGGGGGGGAGGAACTCCCTTATGTTTTGGAATTATTTTCTTCCTCCTGTGTCTCAGAATGAAAATACCATAGTCCATACTAACTAGCTACACACATCGTCATATGGCAAATAATAGCTAAAGTCAGAACAAATCACTAACTGTTAGCAGACCCTTCTGTTACATTAGTCTAATAACTTTCATTCACCAGGCACACCCCAGAGCAAGTCACCCATTTCCAGGGCTCAAATTCAGCCAGGTTGCCAACCTGTTTTTTGTTGCTGTTTTTGTTTTGTAGGTTGTCATTGTGACGGGTTGGATCACAGAACCCCCCTTGGGAACTGCAAACTGATGTGCCATTGCTACTTCTGCCCCTGCTTTCCCTGCCAGCTTGGGACTCCAGCACCTTGACTTGTTGAGCCAGATATGCCAGTCCACTCCAACACAGACTCAGGGTCTGAACCACGTGCCCCAAAACTGCAGACTTAACTGAAAGCAACTTACAGAAGTCCTCCTGTCTTTAACACTCAGCTGCCCAACTCCCAATGGGGTCCAAATCTCAAATAAATCCGTTTTACCCTGTATAAAGCTTATATTGGGTAAACGCATAAATTGTTCGCCCTCTATAACACTAATAGAGAGATATGCACAGCTGTTTGCCCCCCCCAGGTATTAATACATATTCTGGGTTAATTAATAAGCAAAAAGTTATCTTATTAAATATAGGAAGTAGGAGTTAAGTGGTTCCAAGTAGTAACAGACAGAACAAAGTGAATTACCAAGTAAACTAAACTAAAACACACAAATCTAAGCCTAATACAGTAATAAAACTGAATACAGATAAAATCTCACCCTCAGAGATGTTTCAATAAGTTTCTTTCACAGACTGGACGCCTTCCTAGTCTGTGCACAATCCTTTCCCCTGGTACAGCCCTTGTTCCAGCTCAGGTGCTAGCTAGGGGATTTCTCATGATGGCAGGAATCCTTTGTCCCTCTCTGGGTTCCCACCCCTCCTTCACAATGGAAAAGCACCAGGTTAAAGATGGATTCCAGTTCAGGTGACATGACACACGTCTACAGGAAGACTTACAAGTAAAACAGAGCCATCTACAGACAATTGTCCTGGTTAATGGGAGCCATCGAGATTCCAAACCACCATTAATGGCCCACATTTTCCATAAATACAATAGGCCCTCAGATTTATATTTTATATTTCTAGTTTCAGATACAAACGTGGTACATTTATACAAATGGGATGACCACACTCAGTAGATTATAAGCTTTGTAATGATACCTTACAAGAGACCTTATGCATGAACATATTTTAGTTACATTATATTCACACTCATCAGCATACTTTCATAAAATCATATAGAGTGCAACGACACAGTCATCTTGTTCTCCAGAACCTCAATTTTCAATATACAAAAGTAGTCGGTCTTTAGCCATCATAGTTGTCAGGAAAACCTTCAAAATGTGAATTAAGTGTAACCAAGCTGTGATGACTGCCTGAGTCTGCAATAAACCTGAAACGATTGCTCGTGTAGAGGTGAACGGTCCCCTTCTTCTAAAGGAGGTATTAACTCACGATGCTCAATGACAATTTCAAAGTCAACACTGCCAGCTATTTCACTGTTAATCAACGCATGTAAAAAAAGAGAAAGACAAATATATTATGAAAATGTGTACAATCTATTGTGAATGACACTCCATTGCATTGCAAAGAATAGATATAGCACTTGAGAGAATACCAACACTTTTCTTCCTAATCTTACACATGGGGCCAAAAAACATAGATGAGGAGTGAAGACTCAGGGGGCCACCTGAACTCCAACAGGGAGAACTAGTACAACACAGCCCAGCAAAGCACTGGAGTATTCAAACTCCACTGGGGAGTCAAGCCTAAGGAAATCAAATTTCAACCATATGCACATTTACTGTCAGTAGCCTCCCAGTTTTGGCAGTTCTGGGCAGCTTCTGGGGACCAGTACATATCCCATCAAGTTTTGTATGGATAATGGAAATTTGAGCACTGAAGAATGTGGAGCTGAGTATTTCTGGAGCAGGTTTCCTCACTGAGCAGTCAAGTACATATACCTGTATACCCTACCGACCCTCCAATTCCATGAACATAAATCAAAGCTTCAAAGAACATATAATACAGTGCAATGGAAATTCATACACTGAATAATTAATTCATCGTATCATAATTCACAGTGTAAAGTGATGCAGATACATCACAGCCCACAGAGTGACACTGACATATTCTACTGAAATACTAGCCTTCGGTTAGGTTACAACACTGGTTGCTAATAATAAAATATATAGCTACTAGTATGCTTTACTTTATACTTTTTGTTTCACTATAAGTTGTACCCAGAACAACTTTATAAATGCTAAAAAAAAATTAAAAAATCCTTATCTGGTACTTGAACTAAATGTACAAGGACAAAATTTAAAACTCAAGCCACTTCCCTGGACTGTTTATTAGATATGTTTTCCAATCATAGTCATGTTTTGCACCTCTTATTCTCTACTTTGCAATAGTGTTTGGGTTTCCTGTTTGGGTTTCCTGTTTGTTTGTTTTTATCCGAACTGTCTGTCATTCTATGCTTTCAGGCGCCCAGGAAGTCATGAGGGGTAAAGCTGTTTATAAGTGGGAGTCAGTGTTAGTGGGGTTTTCTTTTTCATCTGCACATGATTTCCCCCTATCATCACTTTAAGAACAGAAATTACTATTGTCTGCATGAGTTAAGAGAGCAAGACAGAAAAATGACCAAATGCATGATGGTGTAAGTTTGGCATAAAGGTTTTATTGACATGAGTTTGGTTGGCTGCATTACTCACTAGTAGCAAAGCCCAGAGTGAGTTATGCAAGTCATCATAAATGAGCTCCAATAAAACCTTCATACCACATCATGTATTCTCTAAATGCCACATATTTAATAGAAATACTATTTTTAAAATATCTTCGTGTTTTAGAGAGTTTTTCAACATTTTATTGGTACTATATTTTGTATCCGTCCACCTATAAAAACTTAGTACCATGAATCCATCTCACAGATCTCCTCTGAGGGAGAAAAAGAATATAGCTAATAAAGTTAAAAATCCTCTAAAAGCTACCAAAATAGCTTTCAATGCATAAAAATGGCATGACTTTGAAGTCCAATATTTCAGGACTTCCCAAGGCTAGAAGTAGGGCTCTATTGCCCTGGAAAGCTGAGAATCTATAGCTGAGAATTTCCTATTTCAATAATGTAAAACCATCCTTCTAGCAATGATGAGTCTCAAGATGTAAGACTTTAATTCTGTCACTGGTACAGGATTACCTATCCTTGGTCTTGGGCCAATGCGATTTTATTTATTTATTTATTTAAGGGCGTTGGGAGGGAAGGAAGGAAGGAAGGAAGAAACTATTTTTCTGACAGGCTGAATTTAAAGAGATTATTTTTGTTTGAAGTCTATCTGAAATTTGGAATGTAAGAATAAATCCAGACAGAATCAGGTTAGTGGGCAGAGGGCAAATGAGGAGGTCAAAGGTTAATCATAAATGCAATTTAAAAATGATTCACCAATACCCAATATACTACCCAATTTCAAAGTTCCAAATATATTCAGGGTGCAATTCAAGATTTTGATCTCTAAACCCATTTATGGTTTGGATCCTGTGTACCATAGATATGCCTCAGTCTGTTTTATCATGACTGTTAAGCTTAACTAAGATGGTCATGCTGCCAGACCCTAATTCTGTATGTCTGGGTGCTGTTATTTTTGTAGCGTAGGGCCCCCAATTATGGAATTTGTTTATCTGTTGGTCCGTCAGAGCCCTAGTTTATATCAGTTTATAAAAAATGTGCACATCCTTTTCTCTAGGCACATGAACAATTAATAATTCTGAAAACTTCACACAACAATTAGGATTAATATCCAAAAAACTTCCCAAAACTTTACCCATCCATCCTGAAATACTGCAATGTTTATCTACTTAGTCAGGCATTTTCTTGAACAGATAGATCCAGTTGGGAGCTGTAGCAGGGTTTTTTGTTTGTTTGTTTTTTTGCTTTGTTGTATTTAGGAGTTCATTTTTTTTCACATTATATTGTTTTGGGCTCTGGCTTTCAGATGCATGTTTACTTCTTTTCAACCGACAGTACTGAAACCAACAAGCTCTTACCTATGGGCAGACCTCTGCACCCAACTGAAGTCAACAGGGTTCCATGTGAGCACAGAGGTCCACCAGTGGGGAGCAGCTTGCAGAATTGGGGCCATTATGATTAGTGTCCACATAAAATTAAATAATAATTTCATTTAATTAATTAAAAATATCAATTCTCCCTTAATTATAGTGTTAAGACTTGAGATTCATTTATGCTCACAGCCCTTATACATTAAACATCTTTAGTGTGTCATTCCTTGAAACAGACTTGTTCAGAAACAGACCCCTGATATTTCATGTTCATCTGGTGCTCGGGAAATCTCCAGTAGTGCCTAAGAAAAGTGCCACCTTTTTACTCCTCTGTATATACTCATTCCAGTCAGCAACAACATAATTCAAGTCACTCATGATCAAACTACTATTCTTACTATATCTATTTCTTAGCTACATAAACACTTCCGGATATGCCTTCTTGTTCTGCCCTGAAGTGGGTACAACTTCCCTTTCACTATAATTTTAAAACACCCAACATATTTCTCTTTTTCACCACAATCTAAAGAGTTTCTGCTGTTGTACCCATACTGAATATGTCATTTTTTCCTGAGACAAGGGGATAGCTCAGCTACCTGATGTAATTTTAATCAAACAACATTTATATATTATTTTTAAAAAGTTAAAATAAAATCCTCCCTCTAATTTAAAAAATGAATTGCCCTCTTCACTCATTTCCATTCCTCCCTCTGCCATCTTTGCCTTGCCCCTCTCCTGTAGTAGCGTGAATTGGGCATCAGAGATTAAGCTGCAACCACATGCCCAACAGATATAACTCACTGATCTGATATTCCTGTTTGCTATGCTGTTTCCCCTCCCTTGTGTTTGTGCTGCCTTGTGTGAGAGGCTACATTAACAACAATGTGAGGGCTCATCATTTAGCAGCAAGGCATTCCCTGGGAAATATACCTCCCTCTTCCACCCTCTAACTTCACCCCCTCAACCAAGCTTCACAATCATCACAGCTGTGAACAGTATTAAATCATTTGTTTAAAACGTATACTGTGTGTATATCTATATAATATATAGTTTTTTGTCTGTGAAAAAAATTTCCCTGGAACCTAAGCCCCCCTATTTACATTAATTCTTATGGGGAAATTGGATTAGCTTAACATCGTTTCACTTAAAGTCGCATTTTTCAGGAACATAACTACAATGTTAAGCAAGGAGTTACTGTACTGTGTGCATATGTGGTCGCCCCATCTCAAAAAAGATATATTGGAATTGGAAAAGATACAGAAACGGGCAACAAAAATGATTAGGGGTATGGAACAGCTTTCGTATGAGGAGAGATTAATAAGACTGGGATTTTTCATCTTGGAAAAGAGATGGCTAAAGGAGAATATGATACAGGTCTATAAAATCATGACTGGTGTGGAGAAAGTAAATAAGGAAGAGTTATTTACTCCTTCTCATACACAAAGACTAGGAGTCACCAAATGAAATCAACAGGTGGCAGGTTTAAAACAAACAAAAGGAAGTTTTTCTCCACACAAAGCAAAGTCAACCTGTGGAACTCTTTGCCAGAGGATGTTTTGAAGGCCAAGACAATAACAGAGTTCAAAAGAGAACTAGATAAATTCATGGAGGAGAGGTTTATCAATGGTCATTAGCCAAGATGGGCAGCAATGGTGTCCCTAGCCTCTGTTTGCCAGAAGCTGGGAATGGGCGACAGGGGATGGATCACCAGATAATTATCCGTTCTGTTCATTCCCTCTGAAGCACCTGGTATTGACCACTGTCAGAAGATAGGATACTGGGCTAGATGGACCTTTGGTTTGACCCAGTATGGCCGTTCTTATGCCTGTAATGCCGACAACATGTCCATGAAAGCAATATCGTCTAAATGGTGTAATAAAAGTTGTCAGCTTGGAGTACTACTTTCCAGAATCCACTAGCACAGCCAACTTCATCTAATAAGGGCAATATTGTTGCACCAGTCACTATTATCTATTCCATAAAGGGGAAAATATCTTCCCTTCTTTACTGCTTCATTAAGCTTCTATACAGCTACAGAGATACAGATATGTGCCTTTTTTTCACAACAAGCACCACAGAAGTAGAGCACCCTGTTGGGCCAGAAATGTTCTCTCATGTGCCAATCTTGTCCATCTTATTCAGCTTTTTTCACCCCTTTGGGAAGCAGTGAGATTGATACTTTTTCAGCTTCTTTTTCAATAGAATCCTGATTAGTCCTCCTCTATGTAAACTGTTCCAACTTCTTCTGTGTTTTTAATTTAAATGCCTGTGGTTCAGTTCTAAGAGGTTACTTGTGGTGGTCCTATTAATGACAAAGGTATGAAACACACTTCTCTCCTTTTTAACTAATACAGTTTTTTAACTGGTCTGAGGAAAGTATCCATCACCTTAAACTACTGAGCACTACCAAGGACTATTTCAGTCTAGGACTAATGCTCATCTCCTTAAAAGTCCATTTACAAATCAATAGTTACCTCTATCCCCATATCATTTTTAAATTTAACAATAATATTGTAAATATTTAGCTCAGGAATAGTGTCTCTGGACACATATGTGAGAACAGACATCACCCAGACTTGCTTGGGGTATCTCTGAGATCTCTTTGCTTGGACAGGCACACCCTCAATGTCCCTTTTTCCTCACTTTTTTTTTCTGCATAAGGTTTGAAAATGCCTAGGCAGAACTCAATTGCCCTGTGTTCTCTCTTGTCATTCCTGTCACATTTCTACCCAGGAGACTCTGTACTCTTAAGAGGCTTGTTAATGATGCTTCTCATTTCTCCCACAGGAATGTTTCCATTGCTACTTTTTGTTCCATGCTTTCACTACTTTCTGCCTGGGTGCCTTGCATTTTCACTAGCTCACACTGCCGGGCCAGTTGTACTGTTCAAGAGTTATCTTAGACATCAACTGCATTTTTTTTAAAGTTCCTTGTTTAAAATTGCAAGTAAATACTTTGTGTCCTTCCCTCACTGTTAGTAAAGTTACAATCCTCTGCTTTTCACACAGGTTCCTTCCAAAGGCTTTCATGCTATTTCTGCCTCTCTGAAGCCTTTGGTAAAAGTATGTCTCTGTGAGTATTACATTCCTGTTTGGACTGAAATGCTCTTCAAACATTTTAAGAATGCGGTCATCATTATTCCAATCTCCTTCCGAAGAGAAGGCAAGTGATTTATAAATATTTTCATCCACATTCTACATTGCATAAACCACTGAGCTGACCTGCACTTCAGCACTTTCTCTGTTAAGCTGCATTGTGATTTGGAATCTGGTGAAAGATTCCTTTTCACTTAGGTCACTCCGTGGGCTTATCAAACTGAATGTCTCGTGGAGGGTTTAACTCTGACATTTTCTTTTCCTCTTATTTCTGGTGGTTCAAAATTAATCAACTTCTGAGCCTATGTCATTTGCCAATAGTAGAGAATCACAAAAGAACATTGCTTTCTTGTAACATTGAGGCAGAAACTTTATTAAAACAAGGAAAACAGTATTATTCTTAAAGCAAAACTCACTCACTCTCTGCTCCAAGACAGAGCGTATGTTTAGACTGAACCCTCTGTAATGGGGTACTCTGCCCCTTAAGGACAGTACTGCCTATTGGTCATGACCACCTGACATACCTCTTCAGGAGCTGAAAAGTCTGATTATAGATACAAGAACCTGGGAAATAATGGGAAAGAGGAAATGTCCTATGAGTAAGAATTGTTTGGAGGAAACCCTATTGTTGCTTCTTTAAGGGCCCAGGGCCAGGAGCCTTGCAGAGGGGGCAGGGCAAGCTCCCCTTTACCCAACCAAGTGTGTACCTATCTTCTTCCTTCCTCATTTTCCCTCCACCACGTGGGGTGGGAGTCACTATTCCAAACGTCATCCAAATAATGGAGTCTGACCCACCTACTCCCGTTGTTATTGAACAGTGGAGACATGAGGACTGGCTGTTTGGCTCTTGCCTGCCAGGGTGACATGGTTTCCCCTTGTTCTTACTACAAGGAGTAGCCATGCCTTCACCAACCTTTATCTAGCAAGCTAGAATTCTTTGATGCTGGGGGCTAGTCTTATCACCAAATGTATTTGAGGTCTGGAAGAGATTTTTCCATAGGGAAATACCGGCAAACTGTTCTGTGGTTTTTTTTCACCATCTATCCAGCATCTCAGAGGACTGATCTGAGGAGTTTAAATTGCATTGTTGCAACTCTAATGGATTGCAGTCCAGTTGCTGGCTTAAAATGGGTCCTGTGTGAGGTTCCTGTAAGTGCAAAGTGAGAAGGGATGCACCTCCATGTATCGTGCAGCAAATGGCCCTCCTAATCTCCTCTCTCCTATCTTCAGCATGGAGGATGTGAGTGGGTTGGGACTCTGATTTCCACAGGGTCCTTGAACAGGCTTGAGGGTAAAGAGGGGGCATTGTCCTCTCTCAGGTTTGTAAAACTTGGTGCCATCTGTTCCCAAGTGAAATCCTCACTGGAACAGTCATGCTGGGTAGCTGGGAGGGTGGAGTGGGGGAAGGCAATGGTTCCCATTGATTAAGGATTTTAATAACGTTGTGGCCTCAGCATTTAAGCATACTACGATGTATGTGTCTCATTGCTTCCCCGTCCACATCAACTGTACGTCCACATTGGACGTGAAAGCAATGAGACACATACATCATAGTATGCTTTATTAAAATCAAAGCCACCTTTCTGTTTTATTTCCTATTCACTGCAAGACCTCTCTGCTACATGCTACACTTCCCAGTTATTAACAAATGTCATATTAACTATCATTTTCACAAGCAATCTGTCCCCTTGATAACACTATCTAACAAATCAGAGTTGTGACTGGAGGTAAGCTTGGTAACACCACTTCTTTCCATCTCCAGAGAAAATGTGTGAACCTCCTCTTCAAAATCTTGTATCTGTCTTTTATATTAATTATAACCTCAAGTACAGTCAGAAATTCTTCCCCCTACTTTTAAAATTAATCAATCTATCTTCCATAAGCAGTCTTTATCTTAGCTTCACACAACCATTCCTATCCGTGATATTTTGCTAGAGCTGGATAGTTACAACATAAACCAAGGTGAGTTGAACTTTCATCATGTGCCTCCTCCTCTGCTATCACTCTTTCATGATGTACAATCCAATCCCACACTGTACTTCAGGTACAGAAGCTAGCATTTATACTGGTACCTTTCTTCTCATGTTGCTCTATCGTTGCTGTTCTATTGCCTCTTCCAAACACTTTATTATCAGTTTACTCTCTTTGGTTTTTTTTTCTCTATCACTCTCTGCAACAAGTACTATGTTTCATTTATAGATTTCTCAGATTCATATATCATCCTCCTTCCTCTAGCTCCTGCACTTACAACTTAAGATTCCTAATTGTTAAACATTCATCTTACATCAACTTCCCTCTAAACTTTCCATGGTTCACAAACATACATGCCATCACCTGACAAAAGACCAGGTAACCTAAGTAATTCATTACGCACCACCTTGTACTTCAAAGAGAAACAACATCTAGGAGGAGAGACAGGTACATCTGGTACTTCCTAAAGGTGTTCCTTGCACAGAACATAAAACATCTAACAATCATTTTCTGCATGAAAATAAAGGGAAGAAGAGAGAGAGGACACATCTACCCCCCTGTATATACCTTCACATAGGGAGAACCCCAATGCCCACACCTGTTTCACAATGCAGGAGAAGCCCATGAAAGCAAGAACTTTAAAAAAAGCATTGACTATTTGAAGAACAGTCAACACTAAAGATATCCATGGTTTCAAACCAGTACACTGTACAATTACAAGAGAATGCAATGACATTATTCCACAACTCTGTTTCCCTTTGTTACAAAACGACAATATTGTTTTTAGCCCATTTCCCTCAACCAGACTGACAGAATTACAGGTTGACATTACTGTGAAATTTTATGATGTATCATGTTAACTGTGCCAGTTTGATTAGTCTTGATTGGCAGCCAATACCTGCACGGAAAGTTAAATAACTCAGAAATATAAGACCAGTACAAAGCATGTGTCTCTTCCATTAAAATACATATACAAATAACTACAATAATAAGAAAAAATAAAAGCAAAAATAATAGGCTGTACATGCAAGAAAATAAACTCAGGGTACAATGCTGTAGGACTAATTAAATCTTCCTCTATTTTAACACA
Organism: Mauremys mutica; assembly: GCF_020497125.1. Taxonomy (NCBI): domain Eukaryota; kingdom Metazoa; phylum Chordata; order Testudines; family Geoemydidae; genus Mauremys; species Mauremys mutica. The sequence goes on from NC_059075.1 coordinate 48,122,530, forward strand.
CTTAGTGTTCCATATATTTTTAAATACACATTGCAAATTGTTACAAGTCTGACAAAATCGAGACCTTTTATTCCACAGACAGGTTATTTCTAACCATTGTACTACCATGGCTGAGGGACTAAACTTTTAAAAAGGAAATTTAAAAACCTGGCACACACAACTACTGTATCTGAGCTATCATATAACAACAATGCTTCTCTCCTACAGCATCCTCATCTGTTATCTAAACAGAAGTTGAAATTCTTTTACACTATGAAACCGGAGGGTAGACTGTCTAGTGAATTAAGCACAGAAGCTGTGCTTTCCCCCTCTGGCTTCCTAGTTTGAGTCCAGCCTATAGTTCAATGTGGAATGTGATTGGTGGTTCTCTGCTCACCCTATAGAATTAATTAATTCATACCACAAAGCCTCTGCATGTTACTAGACACAATTAGACACCATTCATAGAACCTGCTCTGCACGTGATGTCACAAGAAACTGAGGGATTCAAAAAGCAGCATGTCAAGATCTTGGAACTTATACACAAGCCTTTAAAATAATTGCAGATCTGGTCATTACAACTTTTCTTCACTTTATAACTTAGTCTCACTAGGATATGTTACTATCAGCAAATAAACATATTTAAATATGAAGATTTTCCTATCATGTCCTTTTATTACCAATTTATAACAAGGTATTTCAGGTACATATTTTGAGCCATACCATTCAGTTCTTTTAACCCTCTGCTAATATGGCGATTGTTTAAATGACAAATTATATTTCTAGCCTGGGATTTCTTTTAAAGACATAATTCTATTTACAAATTATTAGTTTTATGCCATTATCCATAAATCTACAGGCTTACAGTTGGGATAACCATACCACTCACTAGTTCTGGAAGCAATCCACATCCAGACCATATTTGGCACCACAGGCAGCACTGGTATTCTGCTAGCAGAGGAAATCATACTTTCATTGCAACTTTTTGTTTCATTTCAGTTCTTTTCCCAATGGATAGGTGATTATTGAAAAGTGACACTGGCCAATATCTGAACTTAGTAAGTCTTTCTAATTTTCTGTGTTAGTCCTACAATTGTAGTCAGAAGGTAGTAAAAAGCAGTAAAAAGCCATGGCACAGAAAACTAAGAACAATATTATGATTTTTGTACATAGCTAAGGATTCTAATTAGCTTCCAGTGAAGTCTCTCACATTCATGCTATAATGGTTCATAACAGTATGAACTGATTCCAGAGGGAAGTTTGGTACAGTCAATCACTCATGCCTATTTTCTCTTTACCCATGAGGAGACAACTGCCCTGGGTGAATAAGCTTGTAGACCATTGGGAGTGGATATTCCTTCAGCTATCAAGCCCTTTTGGACACACTTCTTTATCTGGCAATAAAATCTTTAAAAAGCTTTCTTCCCTGGTGAGACGCACACAGAATTTGGATTTCCTTTTGCTTGTAAATGCAGTCTAAAAAAAAAGTATGAAAATATCTTACTTTGGCACTATTTGGATGAAAGAAGACAGAGGAAAAGGGAATTGTGTCAGGTGGAAATATAGATAGAACTCTACAGAAATTTAGGTCCAACCACAAACAGAATGCCCTATATATGCTCAAGTTTATAAAAGGTTCGTAGAGAATAGTGGAATACATTTATAATTACAAGAAACACAGCTTTCAAACTGCTCAGACTAGAACTCTGTTTCCTGAGAATTAACAGAGATCTGTAATTATCAGAGCTAATATGTTTTTGAAATAGCAGATCTTTGTGGAGAAGTGGTGAAATACGGTATTTTTATAAATATGTGCACCTCGGTTTACCTGTGTGATTTTATCCTAGCTGGCTGAATAGAGTTTAATCAAAGAAGGCTGTAAGGGGCACACCAACAGGAAATGAAACAATTGCAAAGGTAAGGTACAGAGTGCCAAGGGTCCTTGGGGAAACAATGGGGAAGATATCAATCGGGGAATACCTGTGGCCTGGTTCCAACCAGGCTGGCAAATTTTACTCTTCTCAAGCTGAACCTAGGATCAAAGGTGATACTAAAACCTCAAAAATGTAGCATCAGCAGGAAAGGTACAGGGTTGAATGGGTTGTCAACAGTGGCAGGATGTGACAAAGACAGATACAGAGAGCATGCTGCATCTTATTTTTCAATCCCATACAAATTACATATTCTATTTGTAAACACGGAGGTAACTGGGCTGAATGGAACTTATCCCAGTTTGCAAGGAAAGATGAATATTTAGGTAAGGAGAAAAGTGAGTATGGACCTGTTTTGTTTTAATTCTTTTGCATGCTATGTACCTTTGAGTGCATAAATAATGCTTTATTTTAACGAAGCTGGTTTTGAGACACTGTAATCAGCTCACTAGTCACAGGTCCGCAAGGGAAAGGGCCTTACAGGTGCCAAACATAGCAGGGCCTGTAGTGCTAACACAGTTGGGAGATAGGGGGGCTGCACTTCAGAGAGCCATCTAAGCATGGTTAGACCATAGGGTGCCACTCTCTGAGAGAGGTGCAGGAAGTCAGGCCTGTCACCCTGAGGGGTGCACTCAGGAGTGACTTAAAGAGTCTAAAGTACAGCTTGCCTGGTAACCATGACATGTGGCTTCATTCCTTCCTGTCAGATACTGCAAACCAACTGATCATCCCCCACAAGTGCTCTCACTTATATGGGTGCCTTGCGGTTCATGTTTAATGTCTGCAGTCGAGACTGGCATTTTGGGCCACAATGTCATCCATATACTGATGACACCGCCTTTTCAGTCTCCTTCTCTTCAAACCTAGATTCTATAGAGTTTTACTCTTTTCTCAGAGCCTAATGTTGCAAGGGAAAGTTGAGTAAAAGAGAACTCGGATCAATTCATTCCTTATCAGATGGCAAGTGATAGTTGTGGGGAGGGGAAAAGCAGCTACAGAAGTAGGCTGAAGTACTATCTGTCTCAATTATTGAAAGTGTATGCCTACTCTGCCAAAATGGTCAGGGTAGTGGGGTCCTATTGGAAATATAACTGCTACTGGATTCTCAAGCAGCAGCAGTGGCCTGTAGCACCCTTTGTCATATATGGCTGTGACCACACCTCTGATGCAGGCCTCATGATAGTCCTCCATGTCTTTGTCAGATCTTGAATTTGGCAAGCCTCAAGGTGTAACTTAGTCAGGTCACTTAAAAACTTTCTTCCATTTTGAAATATTCCTCCAGTTTCAGAGACAGACAGTCCTTAAACAATGGGCAATGCCACTGGAACTGGGAATACTTTTCAAAATGGAATAAACTTTTTAACTGAAACTTCTATGGGTCCCATTTGTTTTGTTTTGTTTAAGTATGATGGGAATGGGAGTGACACATTATTGAAGAAAGAGCCTTTAATAGGTATTTCAAGAAGAATTAATCAAAATTGCAAAAGTGATACTTAATGGATGTAGCGTCTATTTACAGCCATTGCTTTGCTGGATTTTCTGAATTCATTCTCTGACTTCTGAGATTCGTTTGGCTTCTTGTTTAATTAGATTTTTAGTCATATTCAGACAACTCCTGTATCAACTTGTCTCAAACTAAAATATTTCTCCCTCCAAAATAGTATCAGAGTAACCACTGCCTGGAATCCTTTTTTGTTTTTGATGGTTCATCATTAAGAAATAGTCAATTAAAATAATGACTAGATAATCATTGCCTTAAAAACCTGGGGACTTTCCCAATTCCTGCCATTTCCAGATCATTTATACGAAAGTAGAGATCCCATCTTAATCATTATGCCTAAGAGAGTTGAAATTTTAGTCAAACATTTGATATTTGTTGGAAGTCATTTTTCCACTTTTGGCAAGATTACATACAGGGATCTCATCCAAATCAGGTTACTTCTTTCTGCTCACTAATTTCTTTTACAGGCTTTACTTTTCCACAGGTAAATTGGTAAAGAAACCCTTTTAAGAATTGTCTTAAAAAGCCTAAAGATCCCCTCTATATAATTCTTTTGCAGGTAATTAGGAGATAAGGAGGAATGTCTCTCTTAAGCCAAATAACTAAGATAGTTGAAAATACACATTATAACATTATCATAGTCCAATGCAAAAAAAAAAGAGAGAATAAAATGTGCTCAATGATCTGATTAAGGTGAAAAGCAGACAAATCTATGGCAAATCTGTATGTACTGTGGAGGTGTCAGGCGTGGCTTCATAGTCAAGGCTGAGCTGCTGGAGCTTTGCAATTAAAACAGACATTGAACCTCTTTGTTACATATGAAAAATACAGTATACCCCTAAACCGCAACACCTACTCTCTAAGTACGGAATGAGAAATAGCAAGTAAATCCAATAATGTCTTGGAGTTAAAAGTAATTTTTAAATGGCTCCTTTCAGAAATTTAGGAATGAGTACCCGACTTTTTTTCATTCGGAATTATCTCAGTAATGGAGTAATGCAGACTGTTCAAACTACCAAAATTTGAAACAGATAGAAATCTTGTGCATAACTTACATCTGAAGATATTTTAAGGTTAATGGTCATTTTTGACACTGTTCTTCTTAGCTGAAAGTTACTTCTTCAACAGAGACCGAAGAATTATCTATTGCAGAGAACTCCACAAAAAACATCACTCTGTTTATAGGGAAATTAGACTCCACTGCAATCAACTCCCATTGTGCTAATCCTTTAGAAAAGTTTCAGAGTAGCAGCCGTGTTAGTCTGTATCCGCAAAAAGAACAGGAGTACTTGTGGCACCTTAAAGACTAACAAATTTATTTTAGCATGAGCTTTCGTGCTTCTTCGATGCATCCGAAGAAGTGAGCTGCAGCTCACAAAAGCTCATGCTAAAATAAATTTGTTAGTCTTTAAGGTGCCACAAGTACTCCTGTTCTTTTTCCTTTAGAAAAGCAACCATTATAACCTACTAGACTGAAGTCAACTACTGCATTCCAAAGCATTCATCACCCACAACAGCTCCTCTATTCTGGCTGAGTGTGGAGGGAAAGAAAAGAAGGTACCCTGTGCGAAGAGGGGTAAGGAGAATTCCACTGCTGTAGCTACTCCACACCAGGAGTGAAGATATGGCTTCCAGTGGCCCCCAAAAGACAGATACAAGTGCCCTATGCAACTGCAGGAGGCAAAGAAAGGCTCTTCCACAATATCCAATGGATCTTTTTCTACATAGACCCTTTACTGTTATAGCAAAATGCTGCCAACAGTGAAGGGTTTTGCTGTTAAAAAAACAACACTTCACTGCCATCCTCCATTGAATGAGTAGGGTCAAACAATATTTGCAAATTTAAATAAAGAGATTTAATATTACAATAGAACTGGCAATCCAGGAAGGCTTCTTTTATGCTCATTGCTGCCTGGACTAATAAGAATGGTTTCAGACAGGGCAAAAGTTCGATGGAATTGGGCAAGAAGAGCTATTCACACTTACGCTGGAAATTATTTTTATTTGCATCATTCTGCGTTTGTATAGATCAACTTCACAGCCCATGAATGACAGTAACAGCCTAAGTGAAAGGAACTTGTCCAGGATTGTCTAAAACAAAGAATTACACTTATAAAACAGCATTTTAAAACAGACCACATTAAAAAGCTTTACACACTAATAGATGCAAATTCTCTTTATTCCCATTGTTCCCATCTATTCCCATTTTTATTATCTTTATTCTATTAAACATTCTATAAACTGTGAACACAGTAACTCTTCTCAGCCTCCAGCAGTAGACCTGCAAGCATACTGCATCCCCACTCCTGACCTGCTACAGGCTAAACACACTAACAGACTAGTTAAAAGACAATTAGTCCAATTTCACATTTCCTTGCAGCCGAAAAATTTCATGTTATTTCAGTCACAGTGGATGGATGCCAAGTTCACTGGAAACAACCCTGCTGATTTATCCAGTCCATTTTAATACTTTAGAAATACTGTTAAAACATGGCTGTCCTAATTACACAGGGATCAGTGCACAGTGTCCCTCTCACCCAGGATTCTCCCAGAAGGGCTGCAATCACCTGCATTCCCCCTAATTTCACCATGCAATTCCAACTAATTTCATCCTAGTACAGTGCTGTCAGACAACTCCCATGTCTCTGCGGTTTTAATCGATTAGCTCAATGTCTCTATAATGCATCACCAGCTGCCAGGCACAGAACTGGACGCTTTGCAAGCATTTCAACTAAAAGACAGTTTAATTACTATACCAGCATCTCAAAGGCATAGGCACAAAGACTTGGAAGGGAATTATTAAAATATTTGATGTCAACAAACCACTTCATAACTGAGCAAACAATGACAATCAAAAGGCTAGAAATAAGGAGAAAGTCAGATTTAAAAATTGTAAGTGGCTTTTTTATAGACTCTAATGTATTCAGGCAAATGGACTGGTATAAGTATTACTGTTTACACAATGCAATTGTGCTTTAGGATAATTCTTTTGTGGGAAATAAAGACATGTTTAAAACTGACACGGCTCTAGCACTAAATTCCAATGCTCAGGAAAGACACCTTGCATTAGGAAATAGTTGAAGTAAATGAGAGAAAAAATGGATTGCCTGAATTCATGAATTACTGAACCAGACTGTAAACTCTGGTTCATTCATCGCACTATTTCTGTGCATGAGAACTCACAGGAGTGCAGTGAAAGGGTCTGGTGGCTGTCTATTTAAAGTGAACATGTGCAAAAGAGGAATTAGACATTTTAAATAATAGCAAGTAGTCTAACAGATCCAAGAGAGAGGTTGTAGATCAGTTTAAAAGAGACAAATGACAACAGAAATATGGGGCAAGTCCTTTCTTCCCTCTTTCTGTGAGGTTAGGTAAGGGTCATAACAGTAGAAAAATAATTTTTCTGATATGTAGGGAGGGAGCCAGGAGGCCAAACTACATAGACCCTCATGGTAAGACTCATCACCCCTCTCATACCAGAATGCTACAGAACACAGCTTCATTGGGACTCTACATGCACGAGTGCAGAGTGGAAAAGTATGGCCAGACCGGAGAAGTGACAAAGGGATTTGCCAGTTAGTGTGCACAAAGCCTGAATCCACTGGCCCAAAACTTCACTGCACCCATAGATTGTATTAGCAGTTGCAGCCGAACTGTGCATGAGTTCCATGCCCTATATATGTATTTTACTATGTTTGCAGATGCAGTAGATGTTGGGAGTGGGTTCGAGGCCATGTGTTCAACTCTAGTGGGAAGTGTCTGTATTTGATCTCAGTGACCTCTTCTAGCTTTTAGAAAGAATGGCATTGACAGAAACTGCGTAAGGACTCATCTCTCTTCGCTAAAGGGAGGGGCAATATGATTTATAGCCATTGTGAGGGGGAAGAAAAGAAACAGGGGGGAAGTAAATACTAGAGAATGCCCAGGCCAGTATGGTAACATGAACCTGTTACCTGGTATTTGAGACCTGAACTCATAAAAGTTCTGTAATTGCCTGGTTTATGTCCCAGAATCCGATGTTATTTCATTTGGTTACTTCATACTGTGACAGTGCCTCAACCCTCTGTTCTTCCCTCATGCTGTAAATAAATCAAACCGAGCTCTGGGAACTGTAAACCCAGGCCTATTTCATTTTAAAAGGAGAAAAATCCATAGATGTCACATGGCCTAATCAGCCTACCTCCCTTCTGCTGCAACATACTAGAATTATCCTACCTTAAAACATGTTTCCCCAAGCCTATCTACTGTCACTTATCCATCCCAATTCTCTCCGTCATGACGCTATCCTTGCTCATTTGAAATGCACCAACCACCAAGGAAGGTTTTCACTTCCCCTCCCATATACACATGCGTGTGCAGGACTAAGCACTTGGCTAATTATAATATTCACTTGGCAATCACTCTCAAAAATAAAAGTATGAGATCTTTTGCAGTTATAATGTAAAATAATAAGTCTACTGGTGTAAGATAATGTTTGCATTCATCTGAATAAAAATAAATTTAGATTTAACAGATTACATACACATCTTAAACTCACAGTTGTTATGCATCTCCATTCTTCATCAGCTTTGTTATTGGTCAGTTCTCCAAAGAATGAGTAATTTACATGTCAATATTTAAATATCATCTACACTGCAATACCTAGACACAATAGCACTAAAAAGAAGAAGAAGAAAGGTTTCTTCAGGGAACAAAATATGACTGTGTCTTGCAAACTTTGGTGATGCAGCAAGAGTCAACAAAAAGTGAAGTCACACTAGAGGACAACAGCACCGCTAATATACTAGAATTTTTGAATCTGTAGTCATGTGAATGTAACACATGATGATGATCCTTGCTACTCAGACTTGCTTGCTTAGGAAGTACAGTCTAACTTCTTTTCTTGAATACAGAGAAGGCCTGAGGCTTTGCTTGTTTTTCAGAGGCAATGGCATCCACCGACTACAACATATCCTCATAATTTCTTTTTACTGCTTTATAATGAATGAGTAGAGAACAACTTCTTATTCATAATGTCCACAAACAAATTTAGCCACTCTGCCCCGCAGGATATTCATTGAATTTTCCAGTGTCTGATTAACAAGTGCCTTGAGACTGTTGTTCCCAGGGCTATCAGTCTTTTGTTCTACTTTCCTTAATTTTTGTCCAAGTCCAATTTAATGAGTGTTTCTCGCTTTCTCGTGAAGTTCTTGGCTGTTCAGGGCACAAGCCACAATACAAGATTTAACTTTTTTATAATTTACACAGTTACATTATAATCTTCAAGAAGCTAAAAAAACACAAACAAATTAAAAAAAAAAGAGTGGAAATATCGACTAGTCCTTTGAAAGTCTGTCTCTAGATGGTGTAACTCTATGCATAGGCAGACTCTTTAAATATGAATTCTATCTCAGATTCATTTAATACTGACTTGACTTCACAAGAAGGCAAAAGTATTTAATTCATTATCACCCATCCCTGATTTAGATCTATGAATGTGAAAATCTCTGTTACTAATTTTAATTGCACTACTCCCTCTCCACAGGCAACTGTTAAATTGGTTTGGTGAAATAGTAGTGAATCACATCAAAGTAGTAGGATACATTTTATAATATATCTAAATAACTATCCTATTTTCCCAGCATGTTGCTGTGTGTTTTAAGTATTAATATTATGGTTCCAGTTTAGCAGGATGTAGCCTTAATAAATTTTCCTCCTACTGTATTTGAGCACTGTTAAAAATCAGGCTAAATTCTAAATGGCTATCATGTGATAAAGGAGCAACATTTACTGCTGGAGCCCCAAGAAAATGTGTTTACCTAGTCATAAAACACTCATGAAAGGAGCTTACAGATGCATCATTTTGATGCAGTAATGGTCCTTCCAAACTAATCCCACTTTTTATTTTCTTCAGCTGTAATGTTTATTACCTGGATCCACAAAATTTTTTTGTTTGTTATTTTGTTTTACTGCATTCATAGATGTTCTTGTTACCATTTGCAGCCTCATTTTCAAAATACGGATATAAAAGCCAACACGTACTTTATGGGAAAGGTTTTCATACCCAAGGCAGGTACAACCCTGCTATAGGATGTGAAGGAGTCAGCATAGCACACACGTCTGTTATGGGTCAAGGCCGGTTCCAATAGGGCTGTAGGAAAGGAGGTCCACAAGGTTCCAATGCTTCAGGAGATGCTCCAGGGAGAGGCAGTAACAAGGGAAAGGCTCCTCCAATTAAGATACAGAATTATGGAATATGTTATAGAACCACTCTGGGCTGGAGGTGGGGGGAGAGAAGAAAAAAACAGACGTAGCAGATTTATGGAATAGATTTTCAAACAGTTTCCAAATCCCATACCAGGGTGTGAAGTGCCACTCTTGGGCAGAGAACATGAAGTCTAGTCAAGGCTTTGAGCATATAATAAGGACAGAGATTACCTTGGACGTGGCATCAGGGAGAGTGGCAGGTCCCTTTCGATATATACCAATACCAGAATTCCGCAAGTCTCAGGATTGTGGTACCAAACAAGACAAAGGGAGAATATAGGCTTATTCATCACCTGTCCTACCCCCACAGCTAATCGGTAAAATGATTATATTGACCCCCAGCCATGTTCAGTGAGATACACTTCATTTGACGCTGTGGCAGCCATGGTTAGGGAGTGCGGCCCTGGGGCGATGTTGGCAAAATACGACTTCAAGTCTGCATTCCAATTGCTTTCGATGCATCTCAGGGACTTTAACTTGCTTGGATTTCAATTTGAAGGATGCTACTCTTTTGATAAAGCCGTGTCCATGGGGTATGTGGTCTCATGTGAAGCTTTTGAAGGTTGCAAGTTCATGTTAGAGTGGGCAATAGTGCACTGTGTGATACAGACCAGTCTGATGCACAATCTCGATGTCTTATTATGTGCAGGAAAATTAGGGACAGGCAACTGTGAGTATGTGCTTCGGGCATTTCAGAACCTAGCCGAGCACCTCAGGGTCCCTCCCATCAAAGAAAAACCAGAAGGCCCTACCCAAAGTTCAATGTACCTTGGCATTGAACTGGACTCAGTTCAGGGTTTCTAGGTTACCCGCAGAGAAGTTGAAATTGGTCAGAGCACTGACATGGGCTCTCAAAGGGGCAATTAAAATTACTCTAAGGAAACTATAGGTGGCCATGGGCACCCAAACTTGGTATATTGGGAGGAGTGGATCCCAGTCAGACATTTTGTGCCCGTTGGCCTCCTCTGGAAGGCGAAAACTCCACCACTTTATCAGAATGACAAGGGAAATGAAGGAAGACTTATCAGTGTGGGAAAGATTCCTGAAATATATTAATGGAGATTTTGATATGGCATTTGGAATGGTTGCTCAAAACTGAGCTGCAGGTACAATCCGATGCCTCAGGAGATATAGCTTTTGGGGTTTACTTTCAAGGTGACAGGTATGCACAGAGGTGGCCAGAAAGCTGGGTATTACAGGACACATTGCATCCCTCGAGATTTTTCCTATACTGTTGGCAGTCACTAGCTGGGGAGAAAACTTTCAGAACAAAAAAGTCCATTTCTGGTGTGGCAACCAACTTGTGGTCCATATTTTAAATAGCCAGTCAGCTGAGACTGCTCAGGTAATGAGGCTGGTGAGGGCCTTTATTTTACACTGTTTGTGGTTTAACATACCTTTTCATGCAGGGCATATCTTGGGAGTGGATAATATTGCTGATCCTCTCTTGATTTAAGGGCGACAAATTCTGGCAACTCACCCCACTGGCCAGGAGAGAGCCACAAGGAATGCCCCAACAGCTCTGGGACATTGGCTCATGACAGTTGTGGGAATAGTTGAGGACTCGATTGCCCCACGGACTTTGAGGGCCTATCTGGCCAGCCATTCAGAGTCTGCAGAATTTAGGGCACAGGAAGGGCTTCACTGTGGGCAGCGCATACCAACATACCAAGTGGCTCAATATGTGGTGCCTCTGACCCACTGTGGGTGGGCTTCCTCCACTATCTCTGGCCAGCTAGTGGGCCTGTCCTCCTGCAGTGAGTTGGCGGCTTTCTCAGACCCACATGGGCACTTCAGGGTAAAAGGGTAGTCCAGGAGGAATGACAGGTTACCCATAACACTGGAAACCCTGACAGAGTTGTCAAAGGCTCTGCCTGGGGCTGCAGCTAGGCCATGTTATTTAAGGAGGCATTTGTTGTTGCCTTCTTTGGCACTTTGAGAATGAGTGAGCTGGTACCTATGGCAGCTGCAGACAGGTCTCAACGTGCATTAATCATAACTGATATGCGACTGTCTGAAGGAGCAGTGTACCTGCACTTAAGGTACCAAAAACAGATCAGAAGGGAAGGGGGTCTTATGTGGTGTTGAAGGCATGTTGAGATGAGTGCATGTGCCCCCAAAAGGTGATAAGAACCTCACTAAAAATCTGGGGCCTGCAGCCAGGCCCACTGTTCATCCACAATAAGGACAACTTCCTTACAAGGTACCACTTCAGCCTGGTGCTGAGAAAAACCTTCTGCTACTGACCAGGGTAAATCTGGTACTCATTCTTTCAGGACTGGAGCAGCAATGTCCGTGGCTGCAGAGGGCTTTGGCTTGCAGCAGGTGCAGGCAATATGGCACTGGAAATCAAGGTGTCACATAGGGTGACCAGACAGCAAGTGTGAAAAACTGGGACTTTAGAGTGGGGGGGCGGGCAATAGCAGCCTATATAAGAAAAAGACCCAATAATCAGGACTGTCCGTATAAAATCAGGACATCTGGTCACCCTAGTGTGACAGGTTTCAGAGTAGCAGCCGTGTTAGTCTGTATCCGCAAAAAGAACAGGAGTACTTGTGGCACCTTAGAGACTAACAGATTTATTTCAGCATGAGCTTTTGTGAGCTACAGCTCACTTCTTCGGATGCGGACAGGACTTATGTCCGCACCAAAGAAAAGATGTCAGGGAACAGCAAAATTTAAGTAACCCAATACGCTTGTTTGTTTCAGAAGCTACCCAGAGCGTATAAAATGTTTGGATTTGCAGGCACTCTATAGTGCATTGGGCCCATAAGAGAAGAGCTAGGATGGCAGCCAGATCTCAGCTGGGCTTCAGGGCCGAAGCTGTTCACATCCAGAAGAGGCACGCAACAGGATCAACTCATGCCACTTCTGCACTCACCGACAGGCAAGGGATACGAGCAGACCCAGGCCATGTGACAAGGCTAGAAAGAAACTAAATAAGGGGGTCACCGAGATATTCCTGAAGAAAGGGAGTTCAGTGATACAGCACAGGGACATCCATTACAATAGGCTGGAAGTTTTCAGGGATGATGGCGTTCATCCATCAGATGGAGGTGCTGACATATGGCTACAGCACATGCAGGCACCGACTGTGAAGGTCTTATGATACTAGGCAGCGTGGTTGGGTGGGAAGCAACCAAGCTAGTCGCTGTGGCCAGTTTCCAGTGTACTTAAGAGAATAAAATAAATGGTCCCCAGAGGTAAAAGACCTGGGATTTTGGTGATGAACCTCAGGCTCATGTGATAGGGTGAGAACTTGTGGCCTTTGTGTGCTAATATCAGACCTTGTGGCCCTCGTGGGCTAAGGTCCCTAACCTGCTGCACCCTCTGCCCCCCATCGTGAGGGGGAGGGAAGGTGCTAGGGCTCAGAGAGAACGGAGTCCTGGGGGTAGGCTGAGGAGCACTTACCTGCATTATGGGTTTTATGGTAAGGAGCCCTGTAACCCTGGCATCAATTAATGGGTTATATGGTAAGGAACTCAGTAACCGTGGCACCAGATACGGGCTATGTGGTAAGGAGCCCTGTAATCCCTGCACTGCAACCAATGAAATGACTGGTATAGGAGAATATGGGTGACAGGCGGGTAGTGCCCCTCGTCTGTGTTAAAGTTTAATAAAAACTGCAGCCTGCTGCTTAATTCTATGCATGTGTCTGTCCTCATTTTGCTGCTGTGTCCACATCAAGTATGTTAATAGGTAAACAATTTACATTTTCCACATACATACTTGTGTTAGAGCTGGCCACATTGTTCCTCTGATCACTTGTGAATCTCAAATCAGACAAAAAGTAATCTCTCTTCTTTTCAAATAAATGTCCCGGCTTTCAGCACAATGTGAGAAATAAAATAAAAATAATGAAATAACAAAAATTAAGCCATCTACCCAAGACAGCATGCAACATGCTAGCCTCAGCACAGAAAAACTGCTTATAAAACTAGTAATGGGGGAACCGCAGTTCAAATCTTGGAATTATAAATGCAGTATGGAATGTTGCCTCCATATTTTCATGGGGCTACCAAGCGCCAAGCATTTGGCAGCCCTGTCATGCATTCTGACAGCCTATTTAGATCTCAATGCATCCAGCTGGGCTGTGGGCAGCAGCTGCAGTTCCTTCCCCAGCCACCAGCATCAAGACAGCCAACTGTCTCTCTCTGGTCCCTCTGCTGGCAACAGGTGAGCATGCCATGAAACTCCCAAGGAGGCAGAGGGAGTGCTGGTAGCAGCTGATAGTGAATGGGAGGTCAAAGGATTGAAGAGGGCTGAGAAGTGACACCAGAATGGAGAGGATTTAGAGGGGGAGATTGAATGGGGAGCAGAGGGAATAGTGAGTGGTTTGAAAATCCACCGAATGAGGTACAGACACTGAAAAGCAGCAGTGACAGAAGGGGGAGGGAAAATATTTGCAAATAAGATCATTATATAATTTTCATAAAATATCGTGCATGCAGCTGCAGAAAACTTTTGTGGGGCTACTATGTTTTCAATGACATCCAGTTTGTGCAAACGTTACATACATGACTTCAAATACAGTTTCACTGATGTAAAACAAATGTATGAAACACATTCCTAAATGTGCTTAGGAAACCTCAGAGAACTCCAAAATAGGTGAATTCTGAGTGTCTTCTTTCACAATGACTATCTGACACAGTTCTAGTCCTGACTTCTAGTTATAAAAAAATCTGGAAACAATTTCTGCAAGGGCTGCGGGTGGCCATGTGTCTTTGCAAAATTCTGATTTAGGTAATTAAATGTCTAAAACTCTTCTTCAGTTTCAATTATACACAACACTCCTCTTCACTTCCTGTCTTAAACTATTAGTGCATTGTATGTGTGCTGTTAATCCGCTACCATGTTTAATTCAGGAGGCACTTCTGTGATGGGTCAAATAATTCCTTGGATCTTTAAGGGCAAATTCTGACTCTGAAAGCCAGTTTAATGCTAGAAAGGGGCAGAAGAAGAGCTGCACTGCATCCAAGTGAGGGGGAAAGAATGGAGTGTTTACAAGAAGTTTTTGCTGCAACTTTAAAAAAATCATTATCTATATTTTTTACAGACTGATCAAAAATGCAATACAGAGAGCTACCACTAGGTAACCACGGCCAGCCCAACACCAAAATGTAATGGACACTTGAGAAAAATGTTTACCTATTCAACACACAAATTATTATTTGTTTGCTTCTCAGTTCACGTAGCTTACCCCTATTTATTTAACAATAAATGTTTCAGTTTATCTTCAGCTCCTTTAAAATAATTTTTGAAGAAAATAACTAGTATGATCTTAGTTCAAGCTGTACTGCTCTATCCCCCCAAAGTCATTATGATTTATGACGCAAACATTTTAACACAGTATTTTAACAAGCGACATCATAAATTCAATTTTGTAAATTCATTGCAAAAAATGTCTTCACTTAAAAGTGTATAACTATATTAGTTACAGTACATGCCAATATGGTGAAAGGGGAGAGAGAAAAGTGCTAATTTAATTATAGTAATGGTACTCTTGTAAGTGTGAAAACAGATGGCAAAAGCAACAAACAAAGGATCACTTTTTAAAATCATATACTTTTGAATAAATATTTGTGTTCAAAAGCAATAAGTAACTATAGCACTGCTGGAAAGAGGCCGTTCTCAGATTATCCACTTTTCAGGTGTGCTGCAAACATCCAGTAAAAGCATTGTCTTATGAATGACCTCAGATCTGACGTTCTGTATTGCCCGTCTCAGAAAAAATGATTCACTTCCCAAAATGTTCAATGGTGTGGCAGTCCACCATTTATGCATGATAGTCTTGTAATATGGCTAACTGGAACAGACCACAAAGATATTACAGAAAGAAGCTGAAGTTGGTACCCACAGAAAATGTCAAGTGACTGTATTGGTCTAACAATCCAGCCACCACTGCATGCAACTAATTAAGTGGCCATATACATCTTCAAAAGTCAAAGCAAATAAACTCTATGTTGACATGTTGGCCCATTAGAAAGTACTAATAAAAGCTGCTCATCTTCTCTCATATCTTTTAGTAGTGATTAGCTTAATTAGCATCTTTAAACTATTTAATATTGCAGATGGGGGGAGGGATAGCTCAGTGGTTTGAGCATTGGCCTGTTAAACCCAGGGTTGTGAGTTCAATCCTTGAGGAGGCCACTTAGGGATCTGGGGCAAAAACTGGTCCTGCTAGTGAAGGCAGGGGGCTGGACTTGATGACCTTTCAAGGTCCCTTCCAGTTCTAGGAGATTGGTATATCTCCAATTATTACCTTATTATTACCTTATATCATATATAAATGAAATTTAAGTAAGCTAAAAATGTATGGCCTAATTTTCAGAAGTGCTCTATGTCTGAAAACCAGGTTATGATGTTATAGTTATCTAATTTTGATAAAAATATATATGTTAAGATAAGTGCTTTTGTTTCATTTTACCCCAAATAAATTTATCTTGTGGAAGTTAATAAGCTAAGTCAGTTTAGCAATTATCCATTATATATGTGGTGGACAGACTTCAATATTAATGCAAACATGATATTAATAATATTATTATAATTTTTGTGAGGTCATTTAACTTCCCTGTGATTTTTACTGAAGGTTAGGATAATTATTAGTGCTTTCATACGTATGGTGTTTGGAGAAAAGTACCTCACATGAATATATCTTTGTTTGTTTTATTATATGAAATACTCAAGTTAACTAATGGAGATCCAGGAGGCTTCCATTTTCTGTCACCCCTTCCATAGTCATACAACCATGTTTAATACCCATAAGAGTGTTTATTATAACTCAGAAAAGGGGTAAAGTGAGCTCTGCCCAACCCCTCTTTTCTTTTCAAAGCATCTAGGAAAAAATGTGTAGTTGGACATGTTTTAAGCCCTTTGTTTATTTCTTCAACATTGGAATGACAAACACCTGAAATGCATATTTACACATATTAGCTATATACAAAACTCCTAATACGGTTCCTAATATCATTGCTATGTAACTGGCAACATGCTTTATGTACTAACCTAAAATCTAGTGATCTTGCTACACTGATTACTAATACAAGAAACCAGTTGTGTATAGTTTATATTAATGGAAAAAATAATTAATTACTGGCAGTGATTCCCTCACCCAACTCAGCAAGACCAAGAGACATCTTTCCAGAAACTGCCAGGTAGACTCAACAACTTCTTTAATATATATTTAAAGACTCTCTAAGAGCTATTGAATTTTAAAAAGATTGTTCTGAGAACTAAAAAAAATAAGTGTTTGGATCTTCTGCAAACAGAATTTAATTTCCCGTTGAACCCTAATACAACTAAATAAGTATCTCAGAAGTGAAGTGAATAAAAAGAGAGAGTTAAAACTTTAACTTTAAAGATGTTCTAAGAATCTCTCGCCACAAAGACAAGGAAATACAACCGTCAAGAAATAATTACAACCCTAACTTATTATATGTATTAGCAAAGTACATATTTGTAAGATGAATAGGCTCTTCAGGACAGCCCCTAAAGGAACTGCACCAATAAAAGAAAGTTAGCAGCCAACTTGAATCAAAACAAGCCTGAAAGAGGTGTGTTTCCTATAATTAAATCGAAATAGGGAGGAAAAGAGCATAACAACTCTGAAGCGAGCACCCATTACACACACTCCCTGCTATCCTGCCCAAAAACACACAACACTATGGATGTAGAAGCCTCTACACCAATATTCCACACAAAGATGGACTACAAGCTATCAGGAACACTATCCCCGATAATGTCACAGCTAACCTGGTGGCTGAACTTTGTGACTTTGTCCTCACCCACAACTATTTCACATTTGGGGACACTATATACCTTCAAGTCAGCGGCACTGCTATGGGTACCCGCATGGCCCCACGGTATGCCAACATTTTTATGGCTGACTTTGAACAACGCTTCCTTAGCTCTCGTCCCCTAACACTCCTACTCTACTTGCACTACATTGATGACATCTTCATCATCTGGACCCATGGAAAAGAAGCGCTTGAGGAATTCCACCATGATTTCAATAATTTCCATCCCACCATCAACCTCAGCCTAGATCAATCCACACAAGCGGTCCATTTCCTGGACACTACTGTGCTAATAAGCGATGGTCACATAAATATCACCCTATACCAGAAACCTACTGACCGCTATACTTACCTACATGCCTCCAGCTTCCATCCAGGACACACCACACGATCCATTGTGTACAGCCAAGCTCTAAGATACAACCGCATTTGCTCCAATCCCTCAGACAGAGACAAGCACCTACAAGATCTCTATCAAGCATTCTTAAAACTACAATACCCACCTGCTGAAGTGAAAAAACAGGTTGACAGAGCCAGACAAGTCCCCAGAAGTCAACTCCTACAAGACAGGCCCAACAAAGAAAATAACGGAACACCACTAGCTGTCACCTGCAGCCCCCAACTAAAACCTCTCCAGCGCATCATGAAAGATCTACAACCTATCCTGAAAGATGATCCCTCACTCTCACAGATCTTGGGGGACAGACCTATCCTCGCTTACAGACAACCCCCCAACCTGGAGCAAATACTCACCAGCAACCACACATCACTGAACAAAAACACTAACCCAGGAACCTATCCTTGCAACAAAGCCCGATGCCAACTCTGTCCACATATCTATTCAAGTGACATCATCATAGGACCTAATCACATCAGCCATACCATCAGGGGCTCATTCACCTGCACTTCTACCAATGTGATATATGCCATCATGTGCCAGCAATGCCCCTCTGCCATGTACATTGGCCAAACTGGACAGTCTCTACGCAAAAGAATTAATGGGCACAAGTCTGACATCAGGAATCATAACACTAAAAAACCAGTAGGAGAACACTTTAACCTGTCTGGTCATTCAATGACAGACCTGCGGGTGCAATTTTGCAACAGAAAAGCTTCAAAAACAGACTCCAATGAGAAACTGCTGAGCTGGAATTGATATGCAAACTAGATACAATCAACTTAGGTTTAAATAGGGACTGGGAATGGCTGAACCATTACAAACATTGACTCTATCTCCCCTTGTAAGTATTCTCACACTTCTTATCAAACTGTCTGTACTGGGCTATCTTGATTATCACTTCAAAAGTTTTTTTCCTTACTTAATTGGCCTCTCAGAGTTGGTAAGACAACTCCCACCTTTTCATGCTCTCTGTATGTGTATATATATCTCCTCAATTGTAGCAATAAATGAAGCCAAGTCCGTCAGTCTGTTCCAGTGGAGCACCCCGAACGGGGGTTTTCCACGTCCTTTTATTATAATGGGTTACATAAATCATTCTATTATGCGCATGTACTAACTCAATCCAACTATTCGCCCCTTCTCCTGATTGGTGCTTTATGCACTGCGTGTTCCAGTGGTAAACACCTGGTCGGCGCTTAATCAGTGTGTCTCCTGACCGAGTGTGGGGGGCGTGGGAACCACTTCAGCCGCTCTAAATACGGGGGCGGTTTTCCTACCCCCTTAGTGCTTAAGAAGTGTAAAGTTCCTACACTCAATATATGTTCCATTCCATGCATCCAAAGAAGTGGGCTGTAGCCCACGGAAGCTTATGCTCAAATAAATTTGTTAGTCTCTAAGGTGCCACAAGTACTCCTGTTCTTTTTAAGAAGAAAAGAGAAGACTCAAAAAGAAACAAACCCAAGGAAAACCTCCCCAAGACTTCAACATGAACTGATGAGAGAAAGTTAACTAAAACACTGCCAGAAGACAAAAACTCAGGTCATGATTTTATTGGGATATGCAAATACTTAAAATATTAACACTTTATCTTGTTAATCACCAAATGGTTAGACGATGTATTCCAGAAGAGGAGATAGGGGCTAAACACTGATAGACTGAACAATAGTGGGATTTAATTGTACTTAAGTTTCTTAATATTCTTAATTGGCCTCTCTCAAGACAGCTCCTTAAATGGCTCCTTCTAAGTAACCAATTTAAATATTTTCTTCAATTTCATAGGATTTAGTTAAGATTACTTACGTTGCCTAATTATAACTGTCTTGTTAGCACTAATAACTAAACAGACTTCACCTGCCCTTAAACAAAGTCTTTTGCCCATAAACAAACAGTTTTAAGGATCTAATAAGAGACTAAGACTGGATTCACAATAACTTTGGAAAATGGCATACTTTGGTCTTAACTTACAAATGAAGAACGCCCTCAGTTGCCAGTCACTTTTCAGGGTGTAATCTCTGCTAAGAGCTCTCCACAGACAGGCATACAGAAGAGATTGTAATGGAAGTAATGAGTTTATTACTGAAGTTCTATCATGTGTGATACTTTGTTTAAAATTTTCTTTTTCTTTTTTCAATAATAAAATAGCCATGGTTAAAACATGTGATTGCTTTGGTGGGATTTAATCACGTTGTCCCCTAAGGAATGTAAAAGAACTTCTGTGACTAAAATAGTGGGGGTCACAACCCTGAGCTGACAGTACGAGAAAAAATTAATACGAGCTGACCTACCATTTCTTGCTTCTCTAAACTAAATAATTTTAAACATTTTAAAATAAAATTACTCAGCATACAGCAGTTTATCATTATGCCTTTCAACACCTTTCCTTCCCCACAACACACTGTATAATTTGTAGAGATTATATAATGGGGATTTGAACAGTAAAACCATATACAGGTAAGCATAAGAGGTCATTTTAAAGAGGCAAAAAGAATTACATGCCCAGCTGATTTCTACATTTCCAGATCGTTGCTCCACTTTACTTTATCTAATGGTGTATTTGAAAACAATGTCCCAGATTGTCCTCTGTGCTCCTGCAAGCAATCATTTTGCAAATACAAATATGAAGTTCCAAATTATACTCTCCAAAAATGGAGCCCAACCCTTTAAAATATTTATCCCATAATTAATGAAATTAGAAATATTATTATATTCTATATTGGTGAAGATACTGAATATACATTTCAGTAGAGTGCTTTCCCCTTCTAACGCCATAGCATTTGAAAAACAATGAGGAGTTTGTGGATAGAGACTTACACAGCTACCCCTTAGAGCATTTGCAGTTACTTTAATTATGTAATTAGTGGAACATATACTGATATGAGTCTGAGCAGAAACAATTTTATTATGAAATGTAGCTTTTCTTAAGTCTTTAAAGCAATCAAAGTATTTAATCCTTCACGTTTATGAAAGAAAGTTGGCTGAGATACCCGGCATAATTTGGGAGTACTCAGGTTACTCATGGATTATAGTCTTTTACCCCACTTAATAGGGGAAAAAAAGAAAACAACATCATTTTCTCTGGGTGAGATGTATGTAAAATACCTTATACATATATTTAATAGTTTGACAATGTGTTCTGTGAATTCAAAAGCTTATGCCAACCAGGCTATGGATTTTCTTTACCACTAAAAACAGATGCAGAGATGTTACATATCATTCTCTAAAGTGTTCAGATTCCTAATCTTTTAGGCCAGTATTTTCAAAGGAGCCTAAGGGATTTAGGTGCCCAAATCAATGGCTTCTTTGAAAATTTCAGCCTATAATGGAAAGAATCTGTGATACTAGGAAAACTTTGTTTGGAGAAATTCTGACTCTATTGACATCAATGACAAAATTTCTTTGACTTCAAAAGGGCCAGGATTTCATCCATTCTTTATTTTTATTCATTAGTATTTACTTTTCTAGTTTTCCTAACACTATTAAATAGGATATGAAGAATTTAGAGGGGAAAGCAAAAATCCCTTTACTTCTATTAATTATGTCAAGTGTGAATGTATATTTCCTCATGTTTTGACTGAAATCACAAGTTGTGTATGCACCAAATTTCAAGGGATCTAAAGGAAAATATGACCTTTCAGAGCTTTGCATGCAACTCAATCAATCAACTGTATCATACAGCGCACACGGTCTATGTGTGTGTGTAATGAATCTGAAAGAAACAAAAAAATTGCCGAAAAGAATGTGGTATTTTAATTGACTTTTCTTTTTCATAGACTTAAAATCATGTACATGTTACAACTTGGATATGATGGAAAGAAATTTTGTGTGTGTAAACATTTAAAGAAATGAAAGCCAAGGAACGACAGCCCAAGTCAAATATGTCTTGTTGCTATTTTTGGAACAATTCAATACTATAAAGAGTTTGACATAACTGGGAAGGGCGTAGCACTATAGTTTTCATTAACAACCTATTATTTTTTGTAAAGTAACCCATAGTAATTTTAGTAATTATTTTTGTGTCAGATGCACTAAAATTTAATTACCTATTGCCACCAAATATGAGCATTTAAACTTCCCCTTTCGGTCAAAAGGTCTTTGAACCAAAAATCTGTGTGTTAAGCAAAAAGACAAATTCACAAAAATCACTCTGTTTGTATCTGTATCTAGTACATATGTAAAACTGATACAACTGCAATAGTTAAATACTAAATATTCTTCATTATAATTTTGGTAGATGCTTATTTATTCTGTTACTCATTTAGTATTTCTGAAATAGAACCATTTCTATTGTTCAATTTAACATTCTTTAATATTTGTACAACAATCTACATGAGAAATAAAAACATCTAAAGATGCATACACCTAGTAACAGTCTTCAGCAAGTTAAAGAATTGCTTTAGGCCATAAGGCTTATTGGATAAAAACACCAGCTTTTCACTTTCAGAATCATACTTCAGGTTTGTCCTAGGGTCCAAAGTGAAATGTATTTCATGGTCTGAGTTCAGTCCTCTGGGGATTATTAAGCCACATTCCAAAACCACTGCAAATAACATTTCAGTTTAGCATGATTGGCAGGTCACTTAGGAGAGGCCCTGTACTGCTCTTTAAAACTATATTACTTTTGATGCACAGAAAGGACAGTTTTCACAGGTCAAGTTTCAGATCAGTGGTAGCAAGTCTAAAAGCCTACATCAAACTTAGCTCCACCATATCCAGCCTGTAAGTAAACAAGGAAGAGTTCAACTTCTAGTGCCATAGTGAACAAACAGAACAACAATATTAAAGGCCACCAGCTCTTGGTTTAAATCAATATTTACTTGGCCTGTTTTCCCAACCAACTTTTACACTGTATAAGTGAATATTGACTTACACCTAAAGAAGTCCCTAACAGCAGAGCAAATGGAGGATAACTGCACAATGGAGGTGAAACTGTTGTGTAATGTTACAATGGCTGTGAAGGTGGATGAAGGCTGCAGCAAATAGAGGATCTCCAATCATCATGGTGCCCATGCCACTGGTTTCCAGTCCTCTATCTGTCAAGGACAGTGTTGTGACTGTTGTGCACCAGTCTTCCCACTTTAAAAGAAGTCCCACACGGGCATCTTCCAGTTTTTGGGGAAAATATATTGCACAAGTCAAAAGTCTGGCAGCAATTGGCAAGTGGGGATGGGAACAAGACAGTGAAATCCAGAAGTTCCTAGTTACAGACCTACACACAGGCAGTGAGTGTGTGATACAGTTGTCTTGCTCAAGGTTTGAGACGGGTCGAGCATCTAGGCAGCTGCACCCATGTCTGAGCAGTCCTTTTTAGGATCCACTCTGCTCACCCCCCTTTGGGGAGGGAGTTAGAAAAGGTACCCTAAAAATAGTCTTGCCTCTGTTTTTCCTGGCTGGATAGCCGCATCCAGCAGGATCACCATCTCAGCGGTCGAAAATGTAAGAAACTCTTCAACTTTGGAACTTGGAATATGAATACCCTGATGGACAACTCAAACAGCGACTGACCAGAGCGATATACAGCAATTATTGCTTGTGAATTGAGTCAGTTTAACACTGATATTGCTGCTTTGTCCGAAACTAGAAGAGCTGATGAAGGACAGGTGAAGGAGGAGAAAGGAGGATACACCTACTTCTGGAAGGGAAAATCTATAGATGAACCTCAATTGCATGGAGTGGGCTTTGCTATAAAGAACAAGCTCGCAAGGTGCCTCTCCGAGGTACCAGTTGGCATCAATGAGCGGTTTATGACACTCCAATTGAGGCTCACCAAAAATCAACAGGGAACTATAGTGAGAGCCTATGCACTAACACTGGATACCGATGAGAATGTAAAAGAAGATTTTTATTCTCAGTTGGAAACCATTTTATCGGAGACCCCTACAGAAGACAATATCATCCTTCTGGGGGATTTCAATGCATGTGTGGGATGAGACTCAGACCTGTGGAAGGGAACAATTGGGAAAGAAGGTGTTGGCAAAAGCAATTCAAATGGAATTCTGCTCCTAAGCAAGTGTGCTGAACATGAACTTATTATTACAAACACTCTTCCAACAAAAGGAAAAGTTCAAAACATCTTGGAGATACCCATAGTCAAAGCACTGGCATCTCCTCAACTAGATTATAGTTTGTGCCTGAGATCATAGTGACCTACTTCTCACAAAAGCAATGATAAGTGCTGATGACTGTTGGACTGATCATCGCCTTATTCGATCCACAATGAAAATTAAGATTGCTCCCAAATGGAGGCTGCAAAAGAAGCAGGTCAGGCGCAAGTTGAAGATTCAAGATTTGAAGGACCTTATTAAGTGTGACCACTTCCAAGCAGTCTTAGAAGAAAAGCTCCCATCAGAGTTTCCGGAAGAAATTGAGGAACACTGGAGCCAGTTGAAAGGAGTAATCATCAATGCCTGTGAGGAAACCATAGGCTACCAAACCAGAAAACATCAGGACTGAATGATGCTGAAATTGAGCAACTCCTTAATGAGAAGAGAATGGCATTTTGTGCTTGGCAGAATGACATAAATTGTAATATAAAGAGAGAAGCCCATGCCAAGGGAAGGGTGGAAGTCCAGCGTAAAACCAGAGAACTCAAAAACAAATGGTGGACTGAGAAAGCGCAAGAACTCCAACATCTCGCAGACATCCACAATACATGTGGTTTCTTTAGTGCCACCAAGGCTGTTTATGGGCCAATTTGCCACGGTATGAATCCTCTTCGCTCTAAGGATGGAACCACACTTCTGAAGGACAACAAAGCCAACAATTCTCACTGGAGAGAAGATTTTGAAGATCTCCTTAACCATAATTCTATGGCTGCAGATGAAGTCCTTGAGCAAATCCCTCAATGACCATTTAGGGATGAGCTCAGAGACCCTTCTAATTTGTATGAGGTACACAATGCCACCAAGCAGATGAAGAACAACAAGGCAGCAGGTCTAGATGGGATCCATGCTGAAATCTTTAAAGATGGTGGACCAGAGCTAATTCGGCAGCTTTACCTGCTTATCCTTAAAATCTGGATAAAGGAGAAGATACCCAATGAAATGAGGGATGCCCTGATTATCACCCTCTTCAAGAAAGGGGATAAAGCGGATTGTGGAAATTATCATGGTATCTCCCTCCTAGCCACTGCAGGCAAAGTTCTGGCGCGGATCCTTGCAACTCTCCTTCTGCCCCGTCAGAAGAAATTTTACCGGAGTCGGAGTGGTTTCCGACCATGTCGTGGAACTGTGGATATGATCTTCAAAGCACAGCAGCTGCAAAAAAAGTGTTAGGAGCAAAACCAACCACTGTACGTGACTTTTATTGATTTAACTAAAGTCTTTGATTCAGTGAATCTCCATGCCCTCTGGACTGTACTCTCTAAGATTGGATGTCCTGATAAATACATCAATGTCCTAAAATTGCTTCGTGATAACATGAAAGTGACTGTTCTTAGCAGCACTGGCTCCCAGAGCGAACCTTTCAAAGTGCAAAAAGGAGTAAAACAGGGCTGTATCATTGCTCCAACCATGTCTGCGTTTTTTATCACCATCATTCTTTACCTAATTGCTGGGAAGTCTACAGCTAGCACTGAAATCATTTACAGAATGGCCAGAAAGCTGTTCAGGCTTAGCAGGCTGAAGGCCAAGAGTAAGATCTCCACAACATCTATTGTGGAACTCCAGTATGATGATGACAACACAATCTTTGCCCACTCTGAGAAAGATCTTCAAACGATCTTGAATGTGTTTGCTGATGCTTACGCATGTCTTGGTCTCACTCTTAATATCAAGAAGACTAAAGTGCTCTATCAGATCTCTCCAAATGAGTTATTACATGCCCCATCTATCAAAATCAATGGAGTGGCACTGGAGAATGTCAATCATTTCCTCTACCTTGGAAGTCATCTTTCATTCAAGGCAGATATTGATGCAGAAATTCAACATTGCCTGAGCTGTGCCAGTGTAGCTTTTTCTCATTTACGTCACATGGTTTTTGAAGATCACGACATTCAAACAGACTCCAGGCTTCTTTTTTATCAAGCCATTATTCTCCTAACACTGTTGTATGGGTCCGAAACTTGAACAACCTATAGACACCACATCAAAGTCCTTGAGAGGCACCATCAACGCTGCCTTCGTAAGATTCTGACGATCAAATGGGAAGACGGGCGCACCAATATTAGTGTCCTGGAAGAGGCAAAGACCTCCAGTATCAAGGCAATGATCATCCATCAGCAATTCCGCTGGACTGGTCATGTTGTCCGGATGCCAGACCATCGCCTCCGAAAACAGGTCGTGTTCTCTCAGCTGAAAGAAGGGTACTGAAACGTGGGTGGACAATGGAAGCGTTATAAGGACTTACTGAAGGACAACCTAAAAATGTGTAATATTGACACTGACACTTGGGAGACACTTGCCCAGGATCGCTTAAAATGGAGTGAAGTCCTACGTGATGGTCCCCGACATTTTGAACTTGCTCGCCGACAAACTGAAGAGGACAAGAGGCACAGAAGGAAGGAGAGACTGGCTTCTAGTCATGGTTAACAGTCTCCTGCTGAGCCTGAAAACATCTGCTCTCATTGCAATAGAACCTGTGGTTCAAGGATTGGCCTTATTAGCCACCTGAGGACCCATAACTCCCATGGAAGATGATCATACTTGGTAAAGAGTGATTGCCCATCATCATCACCACCACCACACCTAAAGATTGATCTGACCCAACCCAACATGACCTCTCCCTTTTCCTGCCCTTCTCCCTCTCTCAATCATTCTCTCTTCCTTACTGACACTAAGGGTCTTTAGAAAGACAAGATAGGGGAGGTAATATCTTTTACTGACCAACTTCTGTTGGTGACAGACACAAGGTTTCAAGGAACACAGGAGACCTGAAGAAGTGCTCTATGTGGCTCGAAAACCTGTCTGTCTAATATACTGGGACTGACTCTGCTACAACTACACTGCATACTGAGGTTCTTTATCTGCTTTCCTCCTGCAACCTCTCCATCTGTCCCAGTGACCCAATCTCCTCCTGCCTCAATACCTTCCTTATACCATTCTTCCCACTTAACCTCTCACTCTCATCACTTTCCTTCCTCTCATATTAGTAGAGCCCTGCGCAGATACAAAAATGTGGATCCACATCCAATCCGCATCTGCCAGTATCAACCCATGATCTGACCTGCGATCTGCTAGCTGCTAGCGGCCAGGGCTGCCAGGCCAGGCCATGGTGGGAATGCTGGTGGCTGCCTGAGGGGCCCTAGCTGCTGGACAGGAAGCAGCGTGACGAGCAGGTGCTGGACAGCTCCTACTCCAGCCTGCCACGCAGTCCCAGCCACTAGTTGCCGGCCCTGAGCTTGCTGCACCCCCCAGGCTGCCCGAGCCAGACGCCGTGGGCCAGGCACCGCCGGTGAGTACAGCCCTGAGCAGTTGCATCTGCATCCGATCCACTATCCGCAAAAATGGTCCACAGATATCCACAGATTTGCAGGGCTCTACATATTAGAAGCATGTTAAGGTTTTCCGACAGTAAACCAAAACTAACACAATTGATCCCACCTCCCTCTCCAAATACCACCTCCACAATCTCTCTTCATATTTACAGTCACTTCCACAAGTTCCTCTCCTCAGATTACTCCTTGGTCCCCTCCACTGTTTCTTTGTTCCACTGAAACTTTTCTCACTATTCTCTAACAACCTCTTCCAGTATATCTAAACTGCAATTTAAAAAAATGAAGCTGTCCCAAGCAAGCTAACTCAGGCTCATGGATCTCAGTCTAAGGGGCTGTTTAACTGTGGTGCAAATGTTTGGGATTGGGCTGGAGCCCAAACCCTGAGACTCTTCCCTGCTGTGGGCCAGCCGCAGGTGTTTAATTGCAGTGTAGACATGCCCTTCAAGACTAAACCTCAAAGCCTCTACTTCAACCTCATCTTCTCTGACCTCTCAATTGCTCTTGAAACCAGTGATCAAACTTCTTGTAACTGCCGCCGTGGGCACTCACCACCCCTGCACAACACGGAACCTAGCTTAGCAGGGTCCCTGCAGAGAGACATGGATGCTACTTCAGCTCTGAGTCTGAAGTAATGGCTGTGGAGCAACATCAGTGCCATCCACAGCCTGCAGGAGCAGGATGTGTGGGGAAGGATTTCTTCTCCCTGACTCTGAGGAAATCCCCAGCACACAGCCTGGCCACCCTGACAGTATGTTTGAGAAAGGCTATCAGAAGCCCTAACAGTATTTGATTAAAAAAGAATTGGAACAAGTTAACAAAGACTGAATAAGATAAGATAGAGTCTGCAGAAGGGAAGATTCAACTGCTGTGATTCATTTGTCTTCAGATACATTTTTCTTTTAATTGTAACCAAGGGGCAAAGTTAATAAATTAGCAAAGCAATTCAGGGTCATAAGTAAAAAGAGCTGCAGAAATTAGGCCTTTGATAATAACAGTCTTAGAATATACAATGACCAGCAGTTGGCAGTATAGTCACTTTTGGAAGAAGTATCAGAATAGGCCATATTTTAATGCTTTGGAGGGTTCAAAGAATGAACTGAAATTGACCAAACCAGTGTTAAATATAAGAATTCTGTTACTAATATAGTCAAGTTCTGCACTTTGTAAAAATGTGGTAAATCAAGCACTGCTGGCATTTATAATGTATTAAAATCAATCAATAAATAGTTATTAACTACTCATAAGAATGTAGTTCATTATTCTCATATCTTTTTTCTTCCAGAATGCAAGAAGGAAAAGTACAACCATACTTTTTCTAATTAACTACTACATTTTTAACATTCATTAAACTTCTTTCTCTAAGTAAAGATGATACAGTAACTCTTCACTTAACATTGTAGTTATGTTCCTGAAAAACGCGACTTTAAGCGAAACGATGCTAAGCGAATCCAATTTCCCCATAAGAATTAATGTAAATGAGGGAGTTAGGTTCCAGGGAATTTTTTTTTCACCAGACAAAATACTATATTATATATATATATATATATACACACACACAGTATAAGTTTTAAACAAACAATTTAATACTGGTACACAGTGATGATGATTGTGAAGCTTAGTTGAGGCACAGCAAGCAGGAGTCTCGGGGAGCAGTTTCAAGGCAGAGGGCAGGAGCAGCACATGGCAGTGGGGGGAGGGACAGCTGCAATTGCTAGACTGGGCAGCTGCTGCACAGGGAACTTAGGGGAGTGGGGAGCTGATAGGGGGCTGCCCCCACCAGCTAGCTGCAATGGGCTTCCTGCAAGCAGTGGCCAAAGCAGGTGGCTGCCAAAGGACGTTAGAATGGAGCATTACACAACTTTAAACAAGCATGTTCCCTAATTGATCAGCAACATAACAACAAAACAATGTTTACTGGGATGACTTTAAGTGAGGAGTTACTGTACCTTCTTTGTTACATAAATAAAGTGCACATAGTCCAGCAAAAAGAGCACAGAGAAAGAGATCA